>NW_012295991.1:0-4914 GCF_000151885.1 Dipodomys ordii
TCAGACACACCGGGGGACACAGCGGGACCCAGCGGGACCCAGCGGGACACAGCGTAGATCCAGCGGGGATACAGCGTTACACAGTGTGGTACACATCTGTGGACACAAGGGGACACAGTGGGGGCACAGCGGGACAGAGCGGGACACAGTGGGACAAAGCGAAGACAAATCGTGAGATACAGCGGGGGACAGAGCGGGAGACAGCGGGGGACACAGGGAGGACACAGCAGGGCACAGCGGCACACAGCGGGGACAGAGCGGGACACAGCGGGACACAGCGGGGAACACAGCGAGGACACAGCGGGACACAGCGTCGATACAGCGGGGATACAGCGTTACACAGCGTGGTACACATATGTGGACATAACGGGACACAGTTGGGGCACAGCGGGACACAGCGGGACACAGTGGGACACAGCGAGGACAAATCGTGAGACGAAGCGGGGGACAGAGCGGGAGACAGCGGGGGACACATCGAAGACACAGCAGGACACAGCGGGACACAGCAGAGACAGAGCGGGACACAGCGGGACACAGCGGGACACAGCGGGGGACCCAGCGAGGCCACAGCGGGACACAGCGGGGGACACAGCGAGGACACAGCGGGACACAGCGGGGGACCCAGCGAGGACACAGCGGGACACAACAGGGTACACAGCGAGGACACAGCGGGACACAGCGGGGGACACAGCGGGACACAGCGGAGGACCCAGCGAGGACACAGCGGAACACAGCGGGGGACACAGCGAGGACAGAGCGGGGGACACAGCGGGGGACACTGCGGGACACAGTGGGGAACACAGCGAGGACACAGCGGGACCCATCGGGACACAGCGTCGATACAGCGGGGATACAGCATTACACAGCGTGTTACACATCTGTGGACACAACGGGACACAGTGGGGGCACAGCAGGACACAGTGGGACACAGCGAGGACAAATCGTGAGACGTAGCGGGGGACAGAGCGGGAGACAGCGGGGGACACAGCGAGGACACAGCAGGACACAGCGGGACACAGCAGGGACAGAGCGGGACAGAGCGGGACACAGTGAGGGACACAGCGGGACACAGTGGGGGACCCAGCGAAGACACAGCGGGACACACCGGGGAACACAGCGAGGACACAGCGGGGGACACAGCGGGGGACACTGCGGGACACAGCCGTGAACACAGCGAGGACACAGCGGGACCTAGCGGGACACAGCGTCGATACTGCGGGGACACAGCGTTACACAGCGTGGTACACAGCTGTGGACACAACGGGACACAGTGGGGGCACAGCGGGACACAGCGGAACACAGTGGGACACAGCGGGGACAAAGCATGAGACACAGCGGGGGACAGAGCGGGAGACAGCGGGGGACACAGCGAGGACACAGCGGGACACAGCGGGGGAAACAGCGGGACACAGCGGTGGACACAGGGGGAGAGAGAGGGTGACACAGCGGGACACAGCGGTGGAAACAGCGGGACACAGCGGTGGACCCAGCGAGGACCCAGCGGGACCCAGCGGGACACAGCGTTGATACAGCTGGGATACAGCCTTACACAGCGTGGTATACATCTGTGGACACAACGGGACGCAGTGGGGGCACAGCGGGACAGAGCGGGACACAGTGGGACACAGTCGAGGACAAATCGTGAGACACAGTGGGGGACAGAGTGGGAGACAGCGGGGGACACAGCGAGGACACAGCAGTACACAGCGGGACACAGCAGGGACAGAGCGGGACAGAGCGGGACACAGCGGGACACAGCGGGGGACACAGCGGGACACAGCGGAGGACCCAGCGAGGACCCAGCGGGACACAGTGGGGGATACAGCGAGGACACAGTGGGGGACACAGCGGGGGACACTGCGGGACACAGCGGGGAACACAGCGAGAACACAGCGGGACCCAGTGGGACACAGCGTCGATACAGCGGGGATACAGCGTTACACAGTGTGGTTCACATCTGTGGACACAACGGGACACAGTGGGGGCACAGCGGGACACAGTGGGACACAGCGAGGACAAATCGTGAGACGTAGCGGGGGACAGAGCGGGAGACAGCGGGGGACACAGCGAGGGCACAGCAGGACACAGCGGGACACAGCAGGGACAGAGCGGGACACAGCGGGACACAGAGGGGGACACAGTGGGACACAGCGGGGGACACAGGGATGACAGAGCGTGACACAGCGGGGACACAGCAGGGACTCAGCGTGACACAGCGGGGGACCCAGCGAGGACACAGTGGGACACAGCAGGGAACAGAGCGAGGACACCGCGGGTGACACAGCGGGGGACACTGAGGGACACAGCGGGACACAGCGTCGATACAGCGGGGACACAGCATTACACAGCGTGGTACACAGCTGTGGACACAACGGGACACAGTGGGGGCACAGCGGGACACAGCGGAACACAGTGGGACACAGCGGGCACAAAGCGTGAGACACAGCGGGGGACAGAGCGGGAGACAGCGGGGGACACAGCGAGGACACAGCGGGACACAGCGGGGGAAACAGCGGGACACAGCGGTGGACACAGGGGGAGAGAACGGGGGACACAGCGGGACACAGCGGTGGAAACAGCGGGACACAGCGGTGGACCCAGCGAGGACCCAGCGGGACCCAGCGGGACACAGTGTCGATACAGCTGGGATACAGCCTTACACAGCGTGGTACACATTTGTGGACACAACGGGACACTGGGGGCACAGCGGGACACAGCGGGACACAGTGGGATAACAGCGAGGACAAATCGTGAGACGAAGCGGGGGACAGAGCGGGAGACAGCGGGGGACACAGCGAGGACACAGCAGGACACAGCGGGACACAGCAGGGAACACGGGGAGGACAAAGCGGGACCCAGCGGGACCCAGCGTCGATACAGCGGGGATACAGCGTTACACAGTGTGGTACAAATCTGTGAACACAAGGGGACACAGTGGGGGCACAGCGGGACAGAGCGGGACACAGTGGGACACAGCGAGGACAAATCGTGTGACACAGTGGGGGACAGAGCGGGAGACAGCGGGGGACACAGCGAGGACACAGCAGGACACAGCGGGACACAGCAGGGACAGAGCGGGACACAGTGGGACCCAGCAGGACACAGCAGGGGACAAAGCGGGACAGAGCGGGGGACCCAGCGAGGACACAGTGGGACACAGAGGGGGACACTGCGGGACACAGCGGGGAACACAGCGAGGACACAGCTGGACCCAGCGGGACACAGCGTCGATATAGTCGGGACACAGCGTTACACAGCGTGGTACACAGCGGTGGACACAACGGGACACAGTGGGGGCACAGCGGGAAACAGCGGAACACAGTGTGACACAGCTGGGACAAAGCGTGAGACACAGCGTGGGACAGAGCGGGAGACAGCGGGGGACACAGCGAGGACACAGTGGGACACAGCGGGACACAGCGTCGATACAGTGGGGACACAGTGGGCCACAGCGGGGTACACAGCTGGGGACACAACGGGGCACATCGGGGGACACAGCAAGGACTCAGCGGAACACAGCGTGGGACACAGTGAGGACACAGGGGGACACAGCGGGACACAGAGGGACACAGCAGGAACAAAGCAGTAGACACAGCGGGACACAGCAGGGGACACAGCGGGACACAGCGGGGGACACAGGGAGGACAGAGCGGGACAAGGCGGGGACACAGCGAGAACTCAGCGGGGGACACAGCGGGGGACAAAGCGGGACACCACGGGACACAGCGGGACACAGCGGGGACAAGGGGGAGACAGAGCGGGACACAGCGAGGACACAGCGGGACACAGTGGGGGACACAGCAGGACACAGCGGGGGACACAGCGAGGACATAGCGGGACACAGCGGGGGACACAGCGAGGACACAGTGGGGGACACAGCGGGGGACACTGCGGGACACAGCAGGGAACACAGCGAGGACACAGCGAGACCCAGCGGGACACAGCGTCGATACATTGGGAAAACAGCATTACACAGTGTGGTACACATCTGTGGACACAAGGGGACACAGTGTGGGCACAGCGGGACACAGCGGGACAGAGTGGGACAAAGCAAGGACAAATCGTGAGACACAGCGAGGGACAGAGCGGGAGACAGTGGGGGACACAGCGAGGACACAGCAGAGCACAGCGGGACACAGCAGGGACAGAGCGGGACACAGCGGGACACGGCGGGACACAGCGGGGGACACAGCGGGACACAGCGGGGGACGCAGCGAGGACACAGCGGGACAAAGCGGGACAAAGCAGGGGACACAGCGGTGAAACAGCTGGACACAACGGAGTACATAGCGGGACACAGCACGCACACAGGGGGACACAGCGGGACACAGCGGGACACAGCAGGGACAGAGCGGGACACAGCGGGACACAGTGGGACACAGCGGGGGACCCAGCGGGACCCAGCGGGGGACCCAGTGAGGACACAGCGGGACACAGCTGGGGACACAGCGAGGACACAGCGGGGGACACAGCGGGGGACACAGCGGGACACAGCGAGGAAGAGCGTAGATACAGCGGGGACACAGCGTTACACAGCGTGGTACACAGCTGTGGATACAACGGGACACAGTGTGGGCACAGCGGGACAGAGCGGAACCCAGCGGGACACAGCGTCAATACAGCGGGGACAGAGTGGGCCACAGCGGGGTACACAGCTGGGGACACAACGGGGCACATCGGGGGACACAGCAAGTACTCAGCGGAACACAGCGTAGGACACAGTTAGGACACAGGGGGTCACAGCGGGACACAGCAGGAACACAGCAGTAGACACAGCGGGAAACAGCAGGGGACACAGCGGGACACAGCGGGGGACACAGGGAGGACAGAGTGGGACACAGCGGGGACACAGCGGGGACTCAGCGGGGGACACAGCGGGGGACAAAGCGGGACACAGCGGGACACAGCGTCGAT
>NW_012295992.1:0-4914 GCF_000151885.1 Dipodomys ordii
GAACCGGAAGAAGCCGGAATCAGAAGCAGTTGCCGAAGAAGGTGGAGATCTGAATGCAGATAGTGAAGCCAGAAGGAATTAGCAGTTTATCTTCATAGTAGAAACAGTATGAGAAGATGTATGTGTTGCAGAAAGGAGAAGCAGGAAAACAGATGAAGCAGAATCAGTCTGTGATGCTGTTGATGTATAAGCTTATTCTTTATGAATTAGCTGAAGGAAAAGCTCTAGCAGAAGGAGATGCATATGGAGTAGCAGTAGAAGCAGAAGAATCAGAAGCATTTTGTGTAGATGAAGGAGATGAAGCAGAATCAGAAGAAGCAGAAGGAGAAGTCGAAAGAGAAGCTGATGAAGAGAAGCAGAACGAGAAGCAGGAGATGCAGAAGAAGCTGATTGTGAGAAGCAGAATCAAAAGAAACTGAAGAAATAGAAGGAGCAGAAGCAGAAGGAGAAGAAGAATCAGAATGAGAAGCTGAAAGAGAAGCAGGATAAGCAGAAGAATCAGGAGAAGCAGAAGCAGAAGAAACAGGAGAAGCCGAAGAAGCAGAAACAGAATCTGAAGCAGAAGGAGAAACAGAAGAAGCACAATCTGAAGCAGAAGCAGAAGAAACAGAAATAGTAGAATAAGCAGAAGCAGAAGCAGCAGGAGAAGCAGAAGAAGAAGATGGAGAAGGCGAAAGAGGAAGATTAGGAGTAGGAGAAGCAAAAGGATAAGCAGAAGCAGAAAGAGACGCAGAAGGAGAAGCATGCAAGAGAAGTAGGAGAAGCAGGAGAAGCAGAAGCAGGAGAAGCAGAATAAACAGAAGACGCAGAAGCAGAATGAGAAGCAGAAGGAGAAATTGAAGCAGAAGCAGAAGGAGAAGCAGAAGAAGAAGAAGAAGCAGAAGAAGGAGAAGGAGAAGGAGAAAGAGAAGCAGAAAGAGAAGCAGAACGAGAAGCAGGAGAAGCAGAAGCTGGAGAAGCCGAAGCAGAAGAAACAGAAGAAGGGGAAGAAGCAGAAACAGAAGGAGAAGTAGAAACAGAAGGAGAAGCAGAAAGAGAAGCAGGAGAAGCAGAACAAGCAGCAGCAGGAGAAGCAGAAGCAGAAGAAGCCGAAAAAGCAAAAGCAGAACCTGAAGCAGAAGGAGAAGCAGGAGAAGCAGAAGAAGCAGAATCTGGAGAAGCAGAAGGAGAAGCAGAAGCAGAAAGAGAAGCAAAAGCAGAAGGAGAAGCAGAAGAAACAGAAGAAGCAGAGGCAGTATCAGAAGAAGCAGAAGATGCAGAAGCAGAAGGAGAAGCAGAAGGAAAAGCAGAAGAACTAGAAGGAGAAGGAGAAGGAGAAACAGGAGTAGAAGCAGAAAGAGAAGCAGAAGAAGGAGCAGTAGAAGGAAAAGCGGCAGGAGAAACAGAAAGAGCAGCAGAAGGAGAAGCAGGAAATGCAGAAACAGGAGAAGAACAAGCAGAAGAAACAGGAGAAGGACAAGAAGCAGAAGCAGAAGGAGAAGCAGAAAGAGAAGGAGGGGAAGCAGAAGAAGCAGAAGCAGGAGAAGCAGAAGCATAAGAATCCGAAGAAGCAGAAGCAGAACCTGAAGCAGAAGGAGAAGCAGGAGAAGCAGAAGAAGCAGAATCTGGAGAAGCAGAATGAGAATCAGAAGGAGAAGCAGAAGCAGAAAGAGAATCAAAAGCAGAAGGAGAAGCAGAAGAAACAGAAGAAGTAGAAGCAGTAGCAGTTTTAGCAGAAGCAGTAGGAAAAGCAGAAGGAAAAGCAGAAGAACAAGAAGGAGAAGGAGAAACAGAAGGAGAAGCAGAAGGAGAAGCAGAAAGAGAAGCAGGTAAAGCAGAAGAAGAAGCAGAAGGAGAATCAGAAGGAGAAGCAGAAGAAGGAGAAGGAGAAGCAGAAGAAGATGCAGAAGGAGAAGCAGAAGAAGCAGAAGCAGAAGGAGAAGCAGGAAAAGCAGAAGAAGCAGAAGCAAAAGGTGAAGCAAAAGAAGGAGAAGGAGAAGCAGAGGCAGAAGAAGAAGCATAAGGACAAGCACAAGCAGAAGGAGATGCAGAAGGAGAATCAGGAGAAGCAGAAGAAGCAGAAGCTGAAAGAGAAGCAGAAGTAGGAGAAGGAGAAGGAGGAGAAGCAGAAGCAGAAGGAGAAGCAGAAGCAGAATGAGAAGCAGAAAGAGAAGCAGGAGGAGGACAAGAAGCAGAAGCAGGAGAAGCCGAAAGAGAAGAAGCAGAAACAGAAGCAGAAGGAGAAGGAGAAGCAGCAGAAGAAGTAGAACCAGAAATTCAGGCACGAGAAACAGAAGAAGCAGAAGCAGAAGGAGAAGCAAAAAGAGAAGCAGAAGGAGAAGTAGAAAAAGCAGCAGAAGAAGCAGAAAAACAAGCAGGAGAAGCAGAAGCAGAAAGAGAAGTAGAAGCAGAAGAAGAAGAAGAAGAAGCAGAAGAAGCAGAAACAGGAGAAGCAGAACCAGAAGAAAAAGAAGAAGCATAAGAAGCAGAAGCAGAGGGAGAAACAGAAGAAGGAGAAGGAGCAGCAGAAGGTGAAGCAGAAGGAAATGCAGAAGCAGAAAGAGAAGCAGAAATAGAAGAAGAAGAAGGAGAAGTTGGAGAATCAGAAGAAGGAGAAGCAGAAAGTGAAGCAGAAGAAGGAGAAGGAGAAGCAGAAGGAGAAGGACAAGCAGGAGAAGCAGAAGAAGCAGAAGCGGGAGAAGCAGAAGAAGAAGAAGAAGAAGAAGAAGAAGAAGAAACAGAAGAAGGAGAAGGAGCAGAAGGAGAAGCAGAAGCAGAAGGAGAAGCAGAAAGAGAAGCAGAAGAAGCAGAAGAAGCAGTAGCAGGTGAAGCAGAAGCAGAAGAAACCGAAGAAGCCCAAGAATCAGAAGGAGAACCTGAAGCAGAAGGAGAAGCAGAAGCAGCAGAAGCTGGAAAAGCAGAAGCAGAAGAAACCGAACAAGCAGAAGAAGCAGAAGCAGAACGAGAAGCAGAAGAAGAAGGAGAAAGAGAAGGATTAGGAGTAGGAGGAGCAGAAGCAGAATAAGAAGCAGAAAGAGAAGCAGAAGAAGAAGCAGAAGGAGAAACAGAAGAAGCAGAAGCAGGAGAAGCAGAAGCAGAAGCAGAATGAGAAGCACAAGAAGGAGAAATTGAAGGAGAAGGAGAAGGAGACGGAGAAGCAGAAGGAGAAGTAGGAGAAGCAGAAGAAGAAGAAGCAGGAGAAGCAGAAACAGAAGAAACAGAAGGAGAAGAGCAGAAGCAGAAGGAGAAGCAGAAGAAGCAGAAGCTGAAGCAGAAGAAGAAGAAACAGAAAAAGCAGAAGAAGCAGAAGAAGAAGCAGCAGGAGAAGCAGAAGAAGAAGAAGGAGAAGGAGAAAGAGAAGGATTAGGAGTAGGAGAAACAGAAGGATAAGCAGAAGCAGAAAGAGAAGGAGAAGGAAAAGCAGGAGAAGCAGAAGGAGCAGAAGCAGGAGAAGCCGAAGCAGAATGAAAAGCAGAAGAAGGAGAAATTGAAACAGAAGAAGATGCAGAAGGAGAAGCAGAAGCAGAAGTAGAAGCAGAAGAAGGAGAAGCAGAAGGAGAAGCATAAAGAGAAAAAGAAGGCGAAGCAGGAGAACAGAAGCAGGAGAAGCAGAATCAAAAGAAATAGAAGAAGGATAAAAAGCAGAAGCAGAAAGAGAAGCCGAAACAGAAGGAGAAGCAGAAATAGAAGCAGAAGAAGCTGAAGAAGCAGAAGCAGAACCTGAAGCAGAAGGAGAAGCAGGAGAAGCAGAAGAAGCAGAATCTGGAGAAGAAGGAGAACCAGAAGGAGAAGCAGAAGCAGAAAGAGATGCAAAAGCAGAAGGAGAAGCAGAAAGAGAAGCAGAAGAAACAGAAGAAGCAGAAGCAGAAGCAGTAGCAGAAGTAGCTGAAGATGCAGAAGCAGATAGAGAAGCAGCAGGAATAGCAGAATAACGAGAAGGAGAAACAGAAGGAGAAGAAGAATGAGAAGCAGAAGGAGAAGCAGGAAAAACAGAAGAAGCAGAAACAGACGGAGAAGCAGAGGAAGGAGAAGCAGATTCAGAAGAAGAAGCAGAAGGAAAAGTACAAGCAGAAGGAGATGCAGAAGGAGTAGCAGGAGAAGCAGAAGAAGCAGAAGGAGAAGAAGCAGAAGCAGAAGAAGCAGAAGGAGAAGTAGAAAGAGAAGCCGACGAAGAGAAGCAGAACGAGAAGCAGGAGAAGCAGAAGAAGCAGAGCGGGAGAAGCAGAAGAAGAAGAAACAGAAGAAATAGAAGGAGCAGAAGCAGAAGGAGGAGGAGAAGCAGAAGGAGAAGCAGAAAGAGAAGCAGGAAAAGCAGAAGAAGCAGAAGCAGGAGAAGCAGAAGCAGAAGAAACAGGAGAAGGACAAGAAGCAGAAGCAGAAGGAGAAGCAGAAACAGAAGGAGAAGCAGAAAGAGAAGGAGGGGAAGCAGAAGAAGCAGAAGCAGGAGAAGCAGAAGCATAAGAATCCGAAGAAGCAGAAGCAGAACCTGAAGCAGAAGGAGAAGCAGGAGAAGCAGAAGAAGCAGAATCTGGAGAAGCAGAATGAGAAGCTGAAGGAGAAGCAGAAGCAGAAAGAGAATCAAAAGGAGAAGGAGAAGCGGAAGAAACAGAAGAAGCAGAAGCAGTAGCAGTTGCAGCAGAAGCAGAAGGAGAAGCAAAAGTAAAAGCAGAAGAACGAGAAGGAGAAGGAGAAACAGAAGGAGAAGCAGAAGGAGAAGCAGAAGAAGCAGAAGGAGAAGCAGAAGGAGAAACAGAAGCAGAAGAAGCATCAGAAGGAGAAGCAGAAGCAGAAGAAGATGCAGAAGGAGAAGCAGGAGAAGCAGAAGAAGCAGAAGCAGAAGGAGAAGGAGAAGTAGGAGAAGGAGAAGGAAGAACCGCAGAAGCAATAGGAGAAGCAGAAGGAGAAGCAGAAGCAGAATGAGATGATGAAATTACT
>NW_012295993.1:0-4914 GCF_000151885.1 Dipodomys ordii
CAGAGCGGGACATAGAGGACACACAGCTAGGGACACAGCGGGGACAAAGCGGCAGACAGCCGGGGACACAGCGAGGACACAGCGGGACACAGCGGCGACACAGATGGGACTCAGCGGGACAAAGCGGGGGACACAGCGGGACACAGCGGGACACAGCGGGGGACACAGCGGGGGACAGCGGAGACAGAGAGGGGCCAAAGCGAGACACAACGGAGACACAGCTGCACACAACAGAGTACACAACGGGACACAGCGGGCACACAGCGGGGACACAGCGGGACATAGCGGGACAAAGCGGAACACAGCGGGTGTCACAGCGGGACACAGCAGGGGACCCAGCGAGGACACAGCGGGACACAGCGGGAGACACAGCTGGGGACACAGCGGGACACAGCGGGGAACACATCGAGGACACAGCGGGACCCAGCAGGAGACAGCGTCGATACAGCCGGGACACAGCGGGACACAGCGGGACACAGCGGGACGCAGCTGGGGACACAGCAGTGACACAGTGGGACACAGCGGAACACAGCGAGGGACAAAGCGGGAGACAGCGGGGGACACAGCGAGGACACAGGGGGACACAGCGGTGACACAGAGGGGACTCAGCGGGGGACACAGCATGGGACAAATTGGGACACCACGGGACACAGTGTTACACAGCGGGACACAGCGGGGACACTGCGGGACACAGCAGGACAAAGCGGGGGACACAGCGGGACACAGCGGGACACAGCGGGGGACCCAGCGGGGGACAGCGGAGACAGAGAGTGGCCACAGCGAGACACAGCGGTGACACAACTGGACACAGTGGGATACACAGCGGGACAGAGCGGGCACACAGCGGGGACACAGCGGGACACAGCGGGACACAGCGGGGACACAGTGGGACACAGCGGGACAAAGCGGGAGACACAGCGGGACACAGCAGGCACACAGCGGGGACACAGCGGGACACAGCGGAGACAAAGCGGGACACAGCTGGACACAGCGGGACACAGCGGTGGACACAGCGACACACAGTGGTGGTCCCAGTGAGGACACAGCAGGACACAGCAGGGACACAGCGAGGACACAGCTGGGGACACAGTGGTGGACACAGCGAGGACACAGCGGGACACAGCGGGACACAGCGTCGATACAGCGGGGACACAGCGTTACACAGCGTGATACACAGCGTGGTACACAGCTGTGGACACAACGGGACACAGTGGGGGCACAGCCGGACACAGCGTTACACAGTGGGACACAGCGGGGACAAAGCGTGAGACACAGCGGGGCACAGAGAGGGAGACAGTAGGGGACTCAGCGAGGACACAGCGGCACACAACGGGACACAGTGTGAAACAGAGGTGAACCTGCGGTGACACAGCGGGACACAGTGGGACACAGCGGGGATACAGCGAGGACACAGCGGCACACAAAGGGGCACAGCGGGAAACAGAGGTGAACCTGCGGGGACACAACGGGACACAGTGGGGGACACAGCGGGACAGTGTGGGACACAGCAGTGAAACAGCGGGACACAACGGGACACAGCAGGGGGACACAGCGAGGACACAGCGGGACACAACGGGACACAGCAGGGGGACACAGCGAGGACACCACGGAACACAGCGGGACACAGCGGGAAACAGAGGTGAACCTGCGGGGACACAGCGGGACACAGTGGGGGACACAATGCGAAACAGCGGGGGACCCAGCGGGACACAGTGGGGGACGGAGTGTGGGACACAGCGAGACACAGCGGGGACAAAGCTGGACACAGCGGGGTACACAGAGGGAAACAGCGGGGACACAGTGGGGAAACAGCGTGACACAGCAGGACACATCGGGAAACAGCCGGGGACACAGCGAGGACACAGCGGCACAGAACGGGGGACACAGCAAGGACACAGTGGGACACAGCGGGGAACACAGCGAGACATAGCGGGGGACACAGCAGGGGACACAGAGGGACACAGCGGAACACAGCGGGGGACACAGGGAGGACACAGCGGGAGACAGAGGGGACATAGCGAGGACACATTGGGACACAGCGGGGACACAGCAGGACTCAGCGGGGCACAGCAGTACACAGCGGGACACACCGGGACACAGCGGGGACACAGCAGGGACACAGCGGGGGACACAGCGGGACACAGCGGGGGCCACAGGGAGGACACAGCGGGACCCAGGTGAACCCAGCGTCAATATGGCAGGGACACAGCGGGGAAAAAAAGCGAGGACACAGCGGAACACAGCGTGGGACACAGCGAGGACACAGCGAGGACACAGCGGTACACAGCGGGGACACAGCCGTAGACACAGCGGGACACAGTGGCGGACACAGCGGGACACAGTGGGGAACACAGCGAGGACACAGCGGGGGACACAGCGGGACACAGCGTCGATACAGCGGGCACACAGCGTTACACAGCATGGTACACAGCTGTGGACACAACGGGACACAGTGGGGGCACAGCGGGACACAGCGGGACACAGTGGGACACAGCGGGGAAAAAGCGTGAGACACAGCAGGGGACAGAGCTGGAGACAGCGGGGGACACAGCGAGGACACAGCAGGACACAGCGTTGACACAGCGGGGTCTCAGCGGGGGACACAGCGGGAGACAAAGAGGGACACCACGGAACACAGCGGGACACAGCAGGAAACAGCAGTGATACTGCGTGGACACAGTGGGACACAGCGGGGGACACAGCGGGACACAGAGGGGGACAGAACGGGACACAGTGGGGGACAGAGCGTGGGACACAGCGAGACACAGCGGGGACAAAGCTGGTCACAGAGGGGTACACAGAGGGACACAGCGGGGAAACAGCGTGACACAAAGGACACAGCGCGACACAGCGGGGAACACAGCGAGGACACAGCGGGACACAGTGGGACAGAGCGTCGATACAGCGGGGACACAGCGTTACACAGCGTGGTACACAGTTGTGGACACAACGGGACACAGTGGGGGCACAGCCGGACACAGCGGGACACAGTGGGACACATCAGGGACAAAGCGTGAGACACAGCGGGGGAAAGAGAGGGAGAAAGCAGGGGACACAGCGAGGAAACAGCGGGACACAGCGGTGACACAGCGGGGACTCAGCGGGGGACACAGCGGGACACAGCGGGGGACACAGCAGGACATAGCGGGGGACACTGCGGGACACAGTGTGGGACAGAGCGTGGGACACCGCGAGACACAGCGGGGACAAAGCTGGACACAGCGAGGTACACAGAGGGACACAGCGGGGAAACAGCGTGACACAAAAGGACACATCGCGACACAGCGGGGGACACAGCGAGGATACAGCGGCACACAGTGGGGGACACTTCAAGGACAGAGCGGGACACAGCGGGGGACACAGTGGGACATATCGGGGGACACATCGGGGGACACATCGGGACACAGCGGTACACAGCGGTACACAGGAAGGACACAGCGTTGGGACACAGCGGGGACTCTTCGTGACTCAGCGGGGGATGCAGCAGTACACAGCGGGACACAGCGGGACACAGCGGGGACACAGCAGGAACACAGCGGGGGACACAGCGGGAAACAGCGGGGGACACAGAGGGGTACACAGCGGGACACAGCGAGGAAAAAAGCGAGGCCACAGCAGAACACAGCGTGGGACACAGCGAGGACACAGCGGGACACAGCGGCGACAAAGCAGTAGACACAGCGGGACACACTGGCGGACACGGCGGGACATAGCTGGGGACACAGGGAGGACACAGCGGGACCCAGTGGGACCCAGCGTCGATACAGCGGGGACACAGCGGGACACAGCGAGGTACACAGCTGGGGACACAACGGGACACAGCGGAGGACACAGCGAGGACACAGCGGGACACAGCGGGACACTGCGGGAACATAGCGGGACACAGCGCGGGACACAGCGGAACACAGCGGGACACAGCTGGGAACATAGCGGGGACACAGCGGGATACAGCGGAGGACACAGGGAGGACACAGCCTGACACAGCAGAACAAAGCGGGGGACAAAGCGGGAGACAGCGGGGGACACAGCGAGGACACAGCGGGACACAGCGGGACACAGCGGGGACAAAGCAGTAGACACAGCAGGACACAGTGGCAGACACGGCGGGACATAGCTGGGGACACAGGGAGGACACAGCGGGACCCAGTTGGACCCAGCGTCGATACAGCGTGGACACAGCGGGACACAGCGAGGTACACAGCTGGGGACACAACGGGACACAGCGGGGGACACAGCGAGGACACAGCGGGACAAAGCGGGACACTGCGGGAACATAGCGGGACACAGCGGGGTACATAGCGGGACACAGCGGGACACAGCTGGGGACATAGCAGGGACACAGCGGGACACAGCGGGGGAAACAGCGAGGACATAGCGTGACACAGCGGGGACACAGCGGGGGACAAAGCGGGAGAAAGCGGGGGACACAGCGAGGACACAGCAGGACACAGCGGCCACAAAGAGGGGACTCAGCGGTGGACACAGCGGGGGACAAAGAGGGACACCACAGGACACAGTGTGACACAGTGGGACACAGCAGGACACTGCGGGGACACAGCAGGACAAAGCGGGGGACACAGCGGGACACAGCGGGCACACAGCGGGGACACAGCGGGACACAGCGGGGACAGAGCGGGACACAGTCGGACACAGCGGGACACAGCGGGGGACACAGCGGGAGACAAAGAGGGACACCACAGAACACAGCGGGACACAGCAGGAAACAGCAGTGACACTGCGGGGACACAGTGGGACACAGCGGGGGACACAGCGGGACACAGAGGGGGACAGAGCGGGACACAGGGGGGACACAGCCGGACACCGCACGGGAAACAGTGGGGGACACAGCACGACACAGCGTGACACAGCGAGGACACAGCAGGACAGAGCGGGACACTGCAGGGCACAGCGGGG
>NW_012295994.1:0-4913 GCF_000151885.1 Dipodomys ordii
CAGCTTCAACTTAATCTAACTTTACTATAAGACACTTCAGCAAAATATCCTTCCACCACTTCTTCTACAACTCCTACTGCTTCTCTTTTTGCTTCTCCTTCTTCTTCTGCTTCTTCTGTTTCTCCTGCCTGAATTTCTGGTTCTACTTCTTCTGCTGCTTCTCCTTCTGATTCTGCTTCTACTTCTGCTTCTGATTCTGCTTCTTCTGCTTCTTCTCTTTCGGCTTCTCCTGCTTCTGCTTCTTGTGCTTCTCCTGCTTCTCTTTCTGCTTCTCATTCCGCTTCTGCTTCTCCTTCTGCTTCTGCTTCTCCTCCTTCTCCTTCTCCTACTTCTGCTTCTCCTTCATCTTCTGCTTCTTCTGCTTCTCCTGCTTCTCCTTCTGCATCTCCTTCTGCTTGTGCTTGTCCTTATGCTACTTTTTCTGCCTCTGCTTCTCCTTCTCCTTCTTTTGCTTCTCCTTTTGCTTCTGCTTCTTCTGCTTTTCCTGCGTCTCCGTCTGATTCAGCTTCTTTTGCCTTTCCTGATTCTCCTTCTGCTTCTCCTTCTTCTTCTCCTTCTGTTTCTCCTTCTCCTTCTCGTTCTTCTGCTATTCCTTCTGCTTCTCTTTCTGCTTCTGCATCTTCAGCTTCTTCTGCTACTGCTTCTGCTTTTTCTGTTTCTTCTGCTTCTCCTTCTGCTTTTGCTTCTCTTTCTGCTTCTGCTTCTCCTTCTGGTTCTCCTTCTTCTTCTCCAGATTCTGCTTCTTCTGCTTCTCCTTCCGCTTCAGGTTCTGCTTCTGCTTCTTCGGCTTCTTCTGCTTCTATTTCTGCTTCTCCTTCTGTTTCTGCTTCTCTTTCTGCTTCTGCTTCTTCTCCTTCTTCTATTTCTTCTGATTATGCTTCTCCTGCTTCTCCTTCTGTTTCTCTTTATTCTTATCCTTCTGCTACTCCTTCTCCTTCTCCTTCTTCTGCTTCTCCTTCTGCTTCTGCTTCTGCTTCTCCTTCTGCATCTTCTTCTGTTTTAATTTCTCCTTCTTGTGCTTTTCATTCTGCTTCTGCTTCTCCTGCTTCTGCTTCTTCTGCTTCTCCTGCTTCTCCTTCTCCTTCTCCTTCTCTTTCTGCTTCTGCTTATCCGTCTGTTTCTCCTACTCCTAATCCTTCTCTTTTTCCTTCTCCTTCTTCTTCTTCTGCTTTTCCTGCTTCTTCTTCTTCTGCTTCTTCTTCTTTTTCTGCTTTTTCAGTTTCTTCTGCTTCAGCTTTTGCTTCTTCTGCTTCTCCTTCTGCTTCTGTTTCTCCTTCTGCTTCTGTTTCTCCTTCTTCTTCTGCTCTTCTCCTTCTTCTGTTTCTTCTGCTTCTGCTTCTCCTGCTTCTCCTTCTTCTGCTTCTCCTACTTCTCCTTCCGCTTCTCCGTCTCATTCTCCTTCTCCTTCAATTTCTCCTTGTGCTTCTCATTCTCATTCTGCTTCTGCTTCTGCTTCTTCTGTTTCTCCTTCTGCTTCTCCTTCTGCTTCTCTTTCTGCTTTTAATTCTGCTTCTGCTCCTCCTACTCCTAATCCTTCTCTTTCTCCTTCTTATTCTTCTGCTTCTCGTTCTGCTTCTGCTTGTTCTGTATCTTCTGCTTCTGCTTTTCCAGCTTCTGCTGCTTCTGCTTGTCCTTCTGCTTCAGGTTCTCCTTCTGCTTCTTGGGCTTCTTCTGTTTCTTCTGCTTCTGCTTCTCCTGCAACTGCTTCTTCTGCTTCTGTTTCCATTTCTGCTTCTCCTTCTGCTTCTGCTTCTCCTTCTGCTCCTTCTCCTACTTCTGTTTCTTCTTCTTGTTCTTCTGCTTCTCCCGCTTCTGCTTCTTCTGCTTCTCCTGATTGTCCTTCTGCTTCTGCTTCTCCTTCTCCCTCTTTTGCTTCTCTTTCTGCTTCTGCTTCTTCTGATTCTCCAACTTCTCCTTCTGTTTCCGCTTCTCTTTCTGCTTCTGCATCTCCTTCTGCTTCACCTTCTGCTGCTCCTTCTCCTTCTTCTGTTTCTCCCTCTACTTCTTTTTCTGCTTCTTATGCTTCTTCTTTTTCTTCTGCTTCTGCTTCTCCTGCTTCTGCTTCTTATGCTTCTACTGCTTCTTCTTCTGGTTCTGCTTCTTCAGCTTCTAATTCTCTTTCTGCTTCTGCTTCTCCTGCTTGTTTTTCTGCTTCTTCTGCTGCTTCTCCTTCTGCTGCTTCTTTTACTACTCCTTGTGCTTCTCTTTTTGCTTCTCCTTCTGCTTCTGCTTCTGCTTCTTCTGTTTCTCCTGCCTGAATTTCTAGTTCTACTTCTTCTGCTGCTTCTCCTTCTGCTTCTCCTTCTGCTAATGTTTCTGCTTCTTCTGCTTCTTCCCTTTCGGCTTCTCCTGCTTCTGCTTCTTGTCCTTCTCCTGCTTCTCTTTCTGCTTCTCATTCTGCTTCTGCTTCTCCTTCTGCTTCTCCTCCTTCACCTTCTCCTACTTCTGCTTCTCCTTCAGCTTCTGCTTCTTCTGCTTCTCCTGCTTCTCGTTCTGCACCTCCTTCTGCTTGTGCTTGTCCTTATGCTTCTGCTTCTGCTTCTCCTTCTCCTTCTTTTGCTTCTCCTTTTGCTTCTGCTTCTTCTGCTTTTCCTGCTTCTCCTTCTGCTTCTGCTTCTACTGCTTCTCCTTCTGCATCTTCTTCTGCTTCTGCTTCTACTTCTTCTGCTTCTCTTTCTTATTCTCCTACTGCTTGTCCTTCTGTTTCCCTTCTCCTTCTTGTTCTTCTTCTTTTCCTTCTGCTTCTCGTTCTGCTTCTGCTACAACTGCTACTGCTTCTACTTCTTCTGTTTCTTCTGCTTCTCCTTCTGCTTTTGATTCTCTTTCTGCCTCTGCTTCTCCTTTTGCTTCTCCTTCTGCTTCTCCAGATTCTGCTTCTTCTGCTTCTCCTGCTTCTCCTTCTGCTTCAGGTTCTCCTTCTGCTTCTTCACATTCTTATGCTTCTGCTTCTCCTGCTTCTGCTTATTCTGCTTTCCCTCCTTCTCTTCCTGCTTCTCCTTCTGTTTCTGCTTCTCCTTCTGCTTCTTGTCCTTCTTGTGTTTCTTCTGCTTCTGCTTCTCAAGTTTCTGCATCTCCTGCTTCTCCTTCTGCTGCTCTTTCTGCTTCTCCTGCTGCTTTTCCTTCTCCTGTTCCTTCTTCTGCTTCTCTTTCTGCTTCTCCTTCTGTTTCTCCTACTCCTTCTCCTTCTCGTTCTTCTGCTTTTCCTTCTGCTTCTCCTTCTGCTTCTGCATCTTCTGCTTCTTCTGCTACTGCCTCTGCTTCTTCTGTTTCTTCTGTTCTCCTTCTGCTTCTCCTTCTGCTTTTGCTTCTCTTTCTGCTTTGTTTCTCCTTCTGCTTCTCCAGATTCTGCTTCTTCTGCTTCTCCTGCTTCTCCTTCTGCTTCATGTTCTGCTTATGCTTCTTCGGCTTCTTCTGCTTCTGCTTCTCCTGCTGCTGCTTCTTCTGCTTCTCCTGCTTCTCTTTCTGCTTTTCCTTCTGTTTCTGCTTCTCCTTCTGCTTCTGCTTCTTCTCCTTCTTCTCTTTCTTCTGCTTCTGCTTCTCCTGCTACTGCTTCTCCTGCTTCTCGTTCTTCTTCCCTTTCTGCTTCTCCTTCTCCTTCTTCTGCTTCTCCTTCTGCTTCTGCTTCTCCTTCTGCTTCTGCTTCTGCTCTTCTCCTTCGTCTTGTTCTTTTGCTTCTGTTTCTTCTGCTAATTCTTCTTCTGTTTCTTCTGATTCTACTTCTGCTTCTCGTCTTCTCCTCTTTCTGCTCCTACTTCAGCTTCTTCTGTTTCTCCTGCTTCTCCTTCTTATTCTCCTTCTGTTTCTGCTTCTCTTTCTGCTTCTGCTTCTCCTTCTGCTTCTGCTGCAACTGCTACTGCTTCTTCTGTTTCTTCTGTTCCTCCTTCTGCTTTTGATTCTCTTTCCGCTTCTGCTTATCCTTCAGCTTCTCATTCTGCTTCTCCATATTCTGCTTCTTCTGCTTCCCCTGCTTCTCCTTCTGCTTCAGGTTCTGCTTCTGCTTCTTCGGATTCTCCTGCTTCTGCTTCTCCTGCTTCTGCTTCTTCTGCTTCCCCTTCTTCTGTTTCTTCTGCTTCTCCTTCTGCTTCTCCTTCTGCTTTTGCTTCTCTTTCTGCTTCTGCTTCTCCTTCTGCTTCTCCAGATTCTGCTTCTTCTGCTTCTCCTGCTTCTCCTTCTGCTTCAGGTTCTGCTTCTGCTTCTTCGGCTTCTTCTGCTTCTGCTTCTCCTGCTGCTGCTTCTTCTGCTTCTCCTGCATATCTTTCTGCTTTTCCTTCTGTTTCTGCTTCTCCTTCTGCTTCTGCTTCTTCTCCTTCTTCTGTTAATTCTGCTTCTGCTTCTCCTGCTACTGCTTCTCCTGCTTCTCGTTCTGCTTCTCTATCTGCTTCTCCTTCTCCTTCTTCTGCTTCTCCTTCTGCTTCTGCTTCTCCTTCTGCTTCTGCTTCTGCTTCAATTTCTCCTTCTGCTTCTCATTCTGCTTCTGCGTCTTCTCTTTCTTCTGCTTCTCCTGCTTCTGCTTCTCCTGCTTCTCCTACTTCTCGTGCTGCTTCTCCTTCTGCGTCTCTTTCTGCTTCTGCTTATCCTTTTGCTTCTCCTACTCCTACTCCTTCTCTTTCGCCTTCTCCATCTTCTTCTTCTGCTTCTCCTGCTGCTTGTGCTTCTGCTTATTCTACTATTTCTGTTTCTTCTGCTTCTGCTCAAATTGTGCTTTATCTGTATTCTCCTGCTTTCAGATTTATGCTTCTGCTTCTTCGGCTTCTCTAGATTCTTCTGAATCAGCTTCATATATCTTCTGCTATCTTTCTGCTTCACCATAACCTACAGCTTCCATACCGCTTCAACAACAGATCAACAACTAAATACAAGAACATTAGCTAATGTATCTTCTTACATCATTATACAAAGATTTCTTCCGAAAA
>NW_012295995.1:0-1858 GCF_000151885.1 Dipodomys ordii
CTGCTGCTTCTGCTTCTGCTTATTGTACTATTTCTGTTTCTTCTGCTTCTTCTTCACATTGTGTTTCTTCTGTTTCTCCTGCTTCAGATTCTGCTTCTGCTTCTTCGGCTTCTCCTGTTTCTTCTGCTTCTGCTTCCTCTACTTCTCCTGCTTCTCTTTCTGCTTCTCCTTCTGCTTCTCCTTCTGCTTCTGCTCTTCTCCTTCTTCTGTTTCTTTTGCTTCTGTTTCTTCTGCTTCTTCTTTTTCTGTTTCTTCTGATTCTACTTCTGCTTCTTCTGATTCTCCTGCTTCTCCATTTGTTGTCCTTCTGTTTCTGCTTCTCTTTCTGCTTCTGCTTCTCCTTCTGCTGCTCCTTCTCCTTCTGCTTCTGCTTCTCCCAGTGCTTCCACTTCTGCTTCTTTTGCTAATTCTTTGTCTTCTGCTTTTGCTTCTCCTGCTTCTGCTTCTTCTGCTTCTACTGCTTCTACTTATGCTTCTCCTTATGCTTCTCCTTATGCTTCTCCTTATGCTTCTTCTTCTTCTTCTTCTTCTTCTTCTTCTTCTTCTTCTTCTTCTTCTTCATCTTCTTCTTCTTCTTCTTCTTCTTCTCTTTCGTCTGCTTCTGCCTTTCCTGCTTCTTCTGCTTATACTGCTTCTCTTTCTGCTTGTCATTCTGCTTCTGCTTCTCCTTCTGCTTCTCCGATTGCTTCTGCTGCCCTTCCTTCTCCTTCTCCTTCTGCTACTTCTGCTTCTCCTTCTGCTTTTGCTTCTTCTGCTTCTCCTTCTGCATCTTCTTCTGCTTCTGCTTCTCCTTCTGCTGCTTCTTCTGCTTCTGCTTCTCCTTCTTCTGCTTCTCCTATTGCTTCTCCTTCTGCTTCTCCTTCTGCTGCTCCTTCTGCTTCTGATTCTCCTTCTGCTCTTCCTACTCCTAATCCTACTCTTTCTCCTTTTCCTTCTTCTTCTTCTGCTTCTCGTTCTGCTTCTGCTCCTGCTTCTTCTGCTTGTTCTGTTTCTTCTGCTTCAGGTCCTGCTTCTGCTTCTTCAGCTTCTTCTGTTTCTTGTGCTTCTGCTTCTCCTGCTACTGCTTCTTCTCCTTGTCTTTCTGCTTCTCCTTCTGCTTCTGCTTCTCCTTCTGCTCCTTCTCCTTCTCCTTCTCTTTCGTCTTCTTCTTCTTCTTCTTCTTCTTCTTCTTCTTCTTCTTCTTCTTCTTCTTCTTCTTCTTCTTCTTCTTCTTCTTCTTCTTCTTCTTCTTCTTCTTCTTCTTCTTCTCCTTCTTCTTCTTTTTCTTCTATTTCTTCTTCTTCTTCTCCTTCTTCTTCTTCTTCTTCTTCTTCTTCTTCTTCTTCTTCTTCTTCTTCTTCTTCTTCTTCTTCTTCTTCTTCTTCTTCTGCTTCTGCTGCTTCTGCTGCTGCTTCTGCTTATGCTTCTCCTGCAGTTCAGGTGATTGAGGAGATGCTTCTCCTTCTTCTGCTTCTCTTTCTGCTTCTGCTTCTTCTGATTCTCCAACTAATCCTTCTTCTTTTCCTGCTGTTACTGCTTCTCTTTCTGCTTCTCCTACTCCTTCGGCTTCACCGTCTGCTGCTCCTACTCCTTCTTCTGAGGCTCCCTCTGCTGCTGATTCGGATTCTTATGCTTCGAAGATTCTTCAGCTTCTGCTTCTCCTGCGACAGTATCTTAGGATTCTAAAGCTTAGTCAACGGCTTCAGATTCTTAGGATTCAAGACACAGCTGCAGCAGAGTCTGATGCAGGAGAGAAGCTGCTGCTGCTGCTTCAAAAATGATGAAAAACAACTGCAGATGCTGCGCACATGTGCTACTAATGCTGCTACTGCAGCAGCTGCTGCTGCTGCATGAATTTCTGCTACTACTCGTGCAGCTG
>NW_012295996.1:0-3055 GCF_000151885.1 Dipodomys ordii
GCTTCTCCGCTTCTGCTTCTTCTACTTCTCTTCCTTTCCTCTGCTTCTGCTTCTCTTTCTCATCTTCTGCTTCTCTTTCTGCTTCTGCTTCTTCTGATTCTCCAACTATTCCTTCTTCTTTTCCTTCTGTTTCTGCTTCTCTTTCTGCTTCTCCATCTCCTTCTGCTTCACCTTCTGCTGCTCCTTCTCCTTTTTCTGTTTCTCCCTCTGCTTCTACTTCTGCTTCTTATGCTTCTTCTTTTTCTTCTGCTTCTGCTTCTCCTGCTTCTGCTTCTTATGCTTCTACTGCTTCTTCTTCTGCTTCTGCTTCTTCTGCTTCTACTTCTCTTTCTGCTTCTGCTTCTCCTGCTTGTTTTTCTGCTTCTTCTGCTGCTTCTCCTTCTGCTGCTTCTTCTACTTCTCCTTCTGCTTCTCTTTTTGCTTCTCTTTCTGCTTCTGCTTCTTCTGTTTCTCCTGGCTGAATTTCTGGTTCTACTTGTTCTGCTGCTTCTCCTTCTGCTTCTGCTTCTACATCTGCTTCTGTTTCTGCTTCTTCTGCTTCTTCTCTTTCGGCTTCTCCTGCTTCTGCTTCTTGTGCATCTCCTGCTTTTCTTTCTGCTTCTCATTCCGCTTCTGCTTCTCCTTCTGCTTCTCCTCCTTCTCCTTCTCCTACTTCTGCTTCTCCTTCAGCTTCTGCTTCTTCTGTTTCTCCTGCTTCTCCTTCTGCATCTCCTTCTGCTTGTGCTTGTCCTTATGCTCCTTCTTCTTCTTCTCCTTCTCCTTCTTTTGCTTCTGCTTCTTCTGCTTTTCCTGCTTCTCCTTCTGCTTCTGCTTCTTCTTCTTCTCCTGCTTCTCCTTCTGCATCTTCTTCTGCTTCTGCTTCTCCTTCTCCTTCTTCTGCTTCTCCTTCTGCTTCTTCTTCTTCTGCTTTACCTGCTTCTCTTTCTGCTTCTCCTTCTGCTTCTCCTTCTGTTTCTCCTTCTCCTTCTTGTTTTTTTGCTTTTCCTTCGTCTTCTCCTTCTGCTTCAGCTACAACTGCTACTGCTTCTACTTCTTCTGTTTCTTCTGCTTCTCCTTCTGCTTTTGATTCTCTTTCTGCTTCTGCTTCTCCTTCAGCTTGTCATTCTGCTTCTCCAGATTCTGCTTCTTCTGCTTCTCCTGCTTCTCCTTCTGCTTCAGGTTCTGCTTCTGCTTCTTCGGATTCTTATGCTTCTTCTCCTGCTTCTGCTTCTTCTGCTTCCCCTCCTTCTCTTTCTGCTTCTCCTTCTGCTTCTGCTTCTTGTCCTTCTCCTGATTCTTCTACTTCTGCTTCTCCTGTTTCTGTATCTCCTGCTTCTCCTTCTGCTGCTCTTTCTGCTTCTCCTGCTGGTTTTCCGTCTCCTGCTCCTTCTTCTGCTTCTCTTTCTGCTTCGCCTTCTGTTTCTCCTTCTCCTTCTCGTTCTTCTGCTTTTCCTTGTGCTTCTCCTTCTGCTTCTGCATCTTCTGCTTCTTCTGCTACTGCCTCTGCTTCTTCTGTTTCTTCTGCTTCTCCTTCTGCTTTTGCTTCTCTTTCTGCTTCTGCTTCTCCTTCTGGTTCTCCTTCTTCTTCTCCTTCTTCTGCTTCTTCTGCTTCCCCTCCTTCTCTTTCTGCTTCTCCTTCTGCTTCTGCTTCTTGTCCTTCTCCTGATTCTTCTACTTCTGCTTCTCCTGTTTCTGTATCTCCTGCTTCTCCTTCTGCTGCTCTTTCTGCTTCTCCTGCTGGTTTTCCGTCTCCTGCTCCTTCTTCTGCTTCTCTTTCTGCTTCTCCTTCTGTTTCTCCTTCTCCTTCTCGTTCTTCTGCGTTTCCTTGTGCTTCTCCTTCTGCTTCTGCATCTTCTGCTTCTTCTGCTACTGCCTCTGCTTCTTCTGTTTCTTCTGCTTCTCCTTCTGCTTCTCCTTCTGCTTTTGCTTCTCTTTCTGCTTCTGCTTCTCCTTCTGGTTCTCCTTCTTCTTCTCCTTCTTCTGCTTCTTCTGCTTCTCCTGCTTCTCCTACTTCTCGTTCTGCTTCTTCTTCTGCGTCTCTTTCTGCTTCTGCTTATCCTTTTGCTTCTCCTACTCCTAATCTTTCTCTTTCGCCTTCTCCTTCTTCTTCTTCTGCTTTTCCTGCTGCTTCTGCTTCTGCTTATTGTACTATTTCTGTTTCTTCTGCTTCTTCTTCACATTGTGCTTCTTCTGTTTCTCCTGCTTCAGATTCTGCTTCTTCTTCTTCGGCTTCTCCTGTTTCTTCTGCTTCTGCTTCTTCTACTTCTCCTGCTTCTCTTCCTGCTTCTCCTTCTGCTTCTGCTCTTCTCCTTCTTCTGTTTCTTTTGCTTCTGTTTCTTCTGCTTCTTCTTCTTCTGTTTCTTCTGATTCTACTTCTGCTTCTCCTTCTTCTCCTCTTTCTGCTTCTACTTCTGCTTCTTCTGATTCTCCTGCTTCTCCTTCTTGTTCTCCTTCTGTTTCTACTTCTCTTTCTGCTTCTGCTTCTCCTTCTGCTGCTCCTTCTCCTTCTTCTGATTCTCCCACTGCTTCTTCTTCTGCTTCTTTTGCTTATTCTTTTTCTTCCGCTTCTGCTTCTCCTGATTCTGCTTCTTCTGCTTCTACTGCTTCTCCTTACGCTTCTCCTTATGCTGCTTCTTCTTCTTCTTCTTCTTCGTCTTCTTCTTCTTCTTCATCTTCTTCTCTTTCGTCTGCTTCTGCTTTTCCTGCTTCTTCTGCTTCTACTGCTTCTTTTTCTGCTTCTCATTCTGCTTCTGCTTCTCCTTCTGCTTCTCCTATTGCTTCTGCTGCCCTTCCTTCTCCTTCTCCTTCTCCTTCTCCTACTTCTGCTTCTCCTTCTGCTTCTGCTTCTTCTGCTTCTCCTGCTTCTCCTTCTGCATCTTCTTCTCCTTCTGCTTCTCCTAAAGCTGCTCCTTCTCCCTCTTCTCCTACTCCCTCTGATTCTGCTTCTATTGCTAATAATTTACTTCTGCTTCTCCTGCTTCAGCTTCTACAGGTTCCAACGGATTCTACAAAAGCTTTCCCTTCTACCCCTTTTTCTATTCCTCCTACAAACTAAAACAACAACAAAAAAAACAAA
>NW_012295997.1:0-4912 GCF_000151885.1 Dipodomys ordii
CACGCAGTGTCCTGTGGTGTCCCGATTTGCCCCCCGCTATGTCTCCTGCTGAGTCCCCTCTGTGTCCCCGCTGTGTCCCGCAGTGTCCCCGCTGTGTCCCGCTGTGTCCTACTGTGTCCCGTTTTGTCCAGCTTTTTTCCCACTATGTCCCCTGCTGAGTCCCCTCTGTGTCCCCGCTGTGTCCAACTGTGTCCTTGCTATGTCCTCTGCTGTCTCCCGCTTTGTCCTACGCCGTGTCCTACCTTGTCCCAATGTGTCCCTGCAGTGTCCCCCACTGTGTCCCGCTGAGTCCCGCTGTGTCCCCTGCTGTGTCCTGCTGGGTCCCGCTGTGTCCCCGCTGTGTCTCCGCTGTGTCCCGCTGTGTCCCCCGCTGTGTCCCCACTGTGTCCCGCTGTGTCCCCCGCTGTGTCCCGCTGTGTCCCCCGCTGTGTCCTGCTGTGTCCACTGCTGTGAACCCGTTGTGCCTTGCTGTGTCCCACTGTGTCCCCCACTGTCCCCCGCTGTGTCCTTGCTGTGTCCCTCTGTGTCCCGCTGTGTCCCAAAGTGTCCCCAGCTGTGTCCCGCTGTGTCACCGCTGTGTCCCGCTGTGTCATCGCTGTGATCCCCGCTGTGTCCTTCTTTGTCCCTGCTGTGTACCCCGCTGTGTCCCGCTGTGTCCCCCCACAGTGTCCCGCTGTGTCCCCGCAGTGTGTCCCCGCTGTGTCCCACTGTGTCCTGTGGTGTCCCGATTTGTCCCCCGCTATGTCCCCTGCTGAGTCCCCTCTGTGTCCCCGCTGTGTCCCGCTGTGTCCCCCGCTGTGTCCTGCTGTGTCCCGCTGTGTCCTGCTGGGTCCCGCTGTGTCCCCGCTGTGTCACCGCTGTGTCCCGCTGTGTCCCCCGCTGTGTCCCGCTGTGTCGCCACAGGTTCACCGCTGTTTCTCACTGTGTCCCGCTGTGTTCCGTGGTGTCCCGCTTTGTCCCCCGCTGTGGCCTCCCTGAGCCACCTCTGTGTCCCCGCTGTGTCCCGCTGTGTCCTCGCTGTGTCCGCCTCTGTCTCCCGCTCTGTCCACCACTGTGTCTCATGATTTGTCCCCGCTGGGTCCCACTGTCTCCTGCTCTGTCCCCCACTGTGTCCCCCGCTGAGTCCTCTATGTGTCGCCACTGTGTCCCGCTGTGTCCTCGCTGTGTCCCCTGCTACCTCCCGCTTTGTCCCACGCTGTGTCCCGCTGTGTCCCGCTGTGTCCTCGTTGTGTCCCCGGCTGTGTCCTGCTGTGTTCCCGCTGTGTCCCAAGCTGTGTCCCGCTGTGTCCCGCTGTGTGCCCCGCTGTGTCCTGTTGGGTGCCGCTGTGTCCCCGCTGTGTCCCCGCTGTGTCCTCGCTGTGTCCCGCTGTGTCTACTGCTGTGTCCCCACTGTGTCCCGCTGTGTCTCGCTGTGTCCCGCTGTGTCCTCGCTGTTTCCCACGCTGTGTTCTGCTGTGTCCTCGCTGTGTCCCCCGCTGTGTCCCGTTGTGTACCCAGCTGTGTACCCCGCTGTGTCCCACTGTGTCCCCGCTGTATCGACGCTGTGTCCCTCTTGGTCCCGCTGTGTCCTCGCTGTGTTCCCCGCTGTGTCCCGCTGTTTATCCCTCTGTGTCCCCCGCTGTGTCCCGCTGTGTACTGCTGTGTCCCCCGCTGAGTCCCGCTGTGTCCCCGCTGTGTCCCAATGCGTCCTCGCTGTGTCCCGCGCTGGGTCCCGCTGTGTCCCCCCTGTGTCCCCCGCTGTGTCCCGCTGTGTCCGGCTGTGTCCCCCGCTGTGTCCCCCGTTGTGTCCCCCGCAGTGTCAGCGCTGTGTCCCGCTGTGTCCTCGCTGTGTCCCCTGCTGTCTCCCGCTCTG
This sequence comes from Dipodomys ordii, assembly GCF_000151885.1. NCBI lineage: Eukaryota > Metazoa > Chordata > Mammalia > Rodentia > Heteromyidae > Dipodomys > Dipodomys ordii. The sequence continues at coordinate 1,853 of NW_012295997.1, forward strand.
TACCCCGCTGTGTCTCAAGCTTTGTCCCCGCTGTGTCCCACTGTGTCCCGCTGTGTCCCCCTGTGCTCCCACTGTGTCCCGTTGTGTTCACAGCTGTGTACCACGCTGTGTAACGTTGTGTCCCCGCTCTATCGACGCTGTGTCCCGCTGGGTCCCGCTGTGTCCTCTTTTTGTTCCCCGCTGTGTCCTCGCTGTGTCCCCCGCTGTGTCCCGCTTTGTCCTTGCTGTGTACCCCGCTGTGTCCGTCTGTGTCCCCGGCTGTGTCCCGCTGTGTCCCCTGCTGTGTCCCCACTGTGTCACGCTGTGTTTCGCTTTGTCAGGCTGTGTCCCCGCTCTGTCTCCCTCAGTGTCCAGCTGTGTCCTCCCTGTGTCCCCCGCTGTGTCCCGCTGAGTCCCCTGCTGTGTCCCGCTGTGTCCCGCTGTGTCGCGCTCTGTCCCATCAGTGTCCCTCTGTGTCCAGCTCTGTCCCCGTTGTGTGTCCGCTGTGCCCCGCTGTGTACCCTTCTGTGTCCAGCTGTGTCCCCTCTGTGTCCCGCTGTGTCCCTTCTCTTTCCCCCGATGTCCACCGCTGTGTCCCCCGGCTGTGTCCCGCAGTGTCCCCGATGTGTCCCGCTGTGTCCTACTGTGTCCCGTGGTGTCCCGCTTTTTCCCCTCTATGTCCCCTGCTGAGTCCCCTCTGTGTCCCCGCTGTGTCCAGCTGTGTCCTCGCTGTGTCCTCCGCTGTCTCCCGCTTTGTCCCACGCTGTGTCTTACTCTGTGTCTTACTGTGTCCCACTGTGTCCCTGCTGTGTCCCCCACTGTATCCCTGCTGTGTCCCCCGCTGTGTCCCGCTGTGTCCCGCTGTGTCCCCTGCTGTGTCCTGCTGGGTCCCGCTGTGTCCCCGCTGTGTCCCTGCTGTGTCCGGCTGTGTCCCCCGCTGTGTCCCGCTGTGTCCCGCTGTGTCCCCCGCTGTGTACCGCTGTGTCCCCGCAGGTTCACCGCTGTTTCACGCTGTGTCCTGCTGTGTTCCGTGGTGTCCCGCTTTGTCCCCCGCTGTGTCCCGCTGTGTCCACTGCTGGGTCCCCGCTGGGTCCCGCTGTGTCTCGCTGTTTCCCGCTGTGTCCTCGCATTGTCCCACGCTGTGTTTAGCTGTGTCCTCCCTGTGACCCCCGGTGTGTCCCGCTGTGTCCCCCGCTATGCCCCGCATTGTCCCGCTGTGTCCCGCTGTGTCCTCGCTGTGTCCCACTGTGTCCCCCCTGTTTCCCCGCTGGGTCCTGCTGTGTCCCGCTGTGTCACCTCTGTGTCCCTCTGTGTCCCCGCTCTATAGACGCTGTGTCCCGCTGTGTCCCCCGCTGTGTCCCGCTGGGTCCCGCTGTGTTCCCCGCTGTGTCCCGCTGTGTCCCCGCAGGTTCACCGCTGTTTCACGCTGTGTCCTGCTGTGTTCCTTGTTGTCCTGCTTTGTCCCCCGCTGTGTCCCGCTGTGTCCACTGCTGGGTCCCCGCTGGGTCAGCTGTGTCTCGCTGTGTCCCGCTGTGTCCTCGCTTTGTCCCATGCTGTGTTAAGCTGTGTCCTCCCTATGTCCCCCGCTGTGTCCCGCTGTGTCCCCCGCTGTGCCCCGCAGTGTCCCGCTGTGTCTCGCTGGGTCCCGCTGGGTCCCCCGCTGTGTCCCGCTGTGTCCCACCTGTGCCCCGCAGTGTCCCGCTGTGTCCCGCTCTGTCTCCCACTGTGTCCCCCGCTGAGTCCTCTATGTGTCGCCGCTGTGTCCCGCTGTGTCCTCGCTGTGTCCCATGCTGTCTCCCGCTTTGTCCCAAGATGTGTCCCACTGTGTCCCGCTGTGTCCTCGCTGTGTCCCCTGCTGTCTCCCACTTTGTCACACGCTGTGTCCCACTGTGTCCCGCTGTGTCCCGCTGTGTCCCCCGCTGTGTCTCGCTGTGTCTACTGCTGTGTCCCCACTGTGTCCCGCTGTGTCTCGCTGTGTCCCGCTGTGTCCTCGCTGTTTCCCACGCTGTGTTCTGCTGTGTCCTCGTTGTGTCCCCCGCTGTGTCCCGTTGTGTCCCCAGCTGTGTACCCCACTGTGTCCCGCTGTGTCCCCGCTGTATCGACGCTGTGTCCCACTGGGTCCCGCTGTGTCCTCCCTGTGTTCCCCACTGTGTCCCGCTATGTACCCCTCTGTGTCCCTCGCTGTGACCCGCTGTGTCCCGCTGTGTACTGCTGTGTCCCCCGCTGTGTCCCCGCTGTGTCCCAATGTGTCCACGCTCTGTCCCGCGCTGGGTCCCGTTGGGTCCCCCCAGTTTCCCCCGCTGTGTCCCGCTGTGTCCGGCTGTGTCCCCCGCTGTGTCCCCCGCTGTGTCCCCTGCAGTGTCAGCGCTGTGTCCCGCTGTGTCCTCGCTGTGTCCCCGGCTGTCTCCTGCTCTGTACCCCGCTGTGTCTCAAGCTTTTTTCCCTCTGTGTCCCACTGTGTCCCGCTGTGTCCCGCTGTGCCCCCACTGTGTCCCCCGCTGAGTCCTCTATGTGTCGCCGTTGTGTCCCTCTGTGTCCACGCTGTGTCCCCTGCTGTCTCCCGCTTTGTCCCACGCTGTGTCCCACTGTGTCCCGCTGTGTCCAAACTGTGTCCCCTGCTGTGTCCTGCTGTGTTCCCGCTGTGTCCCAAGCTGTGTCCCGCTGTGTCCCGCTGAGTGCCCCGCTGTGTCCCACTATGTTCCCGCAGTGTCCCCGCTGTGTCCCCGCTGTGTCCTCGCTGTGTTCCCCGCTGTGTCCCGCTGTGTCCCCCGCTGTGTCTCGCTGTGTCTACTGCTGTGTCCCCACTGTGTCCCGCTGTGTCTCGCTGTGTCCCGCTGTGTCCTCGCTGTTTCCCACTCTGTGTTCTGCTGTGTCCTCGCTGTGTCCCCCGCTGTGTCCCGTTGTGTCCCCAGCTGTGTCCCCCACTGTGTCCCGCTGTGTCCCCGCTGTATCGACTCTGTGTCCCGCTGGGTCCCGCTGTGTCCTCCCTGTGTTCCCCACTGTGTCCCACTATGTACCCCTCTGTGTCCCTCGCTGTGACCCGCTGTGTCCCGCTGTGTACTGCTGTGTCCCCCGCTGTGT
>NW_012295998.1:0-4911 GCF_000151885.1 Dipodomys ordii
AGTGGGAGAAGCAGAAGAAGGAGAAGGAGCAGCAGAAGGAGTAGCAGAATTCTTGAAAGAGAAGCAGAAACAGAAGCAGAACAAGAAGGAGAAGCAGGAAAATCAGAAGAAGCAGAAGTAGAAGCAGAAAGAGGAGAAGAAGGAGAAGCAGAAGTAGAATCAGAAGAAACAGAAGAAGAAGAAGAAACAGAAGCAAAAGGAACAGAAGAAGGAGAAGAGCAGAAGCAGAAGCAGAAGGAGAAGCACAAGCAGAAGGAGAAGCAGAAAGAGAAGCAGGAGAAGCAGGAGAAGCAGAAGCAGAAGAAACAGGAGAAGCCGAAGAAGCAGAAGCAGAATCTGAAGCAGAGGGAGAAACAGAAGAAGCACAATCTGAAGCAGAAGCAGAAGAAACAGTAATAGTAGAATAAGCAGAAGCAGAAGCAGCAAGAGAAGCAGAAGAAGAAGAAGTCGGAGAAGGCGAGAGAGAAAGATAGGAGTAGGAGAAGCAAAAGGATAAGCAGAAGCAGAAAGAGACGCAGAAGGAAAAGCAGCACGAGAAGTAGGAGAAGCAGGAGAAGCAGAAGCAGGAGAAGCAGAAGAAAAGAAGACGCAGAAGCAGAATGAGAAGCAGAAGGAGAAATTAAAGCAGAAGGAGAAGCAGAAGCAGAAGGAGAAGCAGAAGCAGAAGGAGAAGCAGAAGAAGGAGAAGGAGAAGCAGAAACAGAAGCAGAAAGTAAAGCAGAACGAGAAGCAGGAGAAGCAGAAGCAGGAGAAGCAGAAGCAGAAGAAACAGAAGAAGGGGAAGAAGCAGAAGCAGAAGGAGAAGCAGAAACAGAAGGAAAAGCAGAAAGAGAAGCAGGAGAAGCAGAAGCAGCAGTAGGAGAGGCAGAAGCAGAAGAAGCCGAAGAAGCAGAAGCAGAACCTGAAGCAGAAGGGGAAGCAGGAGAAGCAGAAGAAGCAGAATCTGGAGAAGCAGAAGGAGAAGCAGAAGCAGAAAGAGAAGCAAAAGCAAAAGGAGAAGCAGAAGAAACAGAAGAAGCAGAGGCAGTACCAGAAGAAGCAGAAGATGCAGAAGCAGAAGGAGAAGCAGAAGGAAAAGCAGAAGAACGAGAAGGAGAAGGAGAAGGAGAAACAGGAGAAGCAGAAAGAGAATCAGAAGAAGGAGCAGGAGAAGGAAAAGCAGCAGGAGAAGCAGAAAGAGAAGCAGAAGGAGAAGCAGGAGATGCAGAAACAGGAGAAGCAGTGGCAGAAGCAGAAGAAACAGGAGAAGGACAAGAAGCAGAAGCAGAAGGAGAAGCAGAAACAGAAGGAGAAGCAGAAAGAGAAGGAGGGGAAGCAGAAGAAGCAGAAGCAGGAGAGGCAGAAGCATAAGAATCCGAAGAAGCAGAAGCAGAACCTGAAGCAGAAGGAGAAGCAGGAGAAGCAGAAGAAGCAGAATCGGGAGAAGCAGAATGAGAAGCAGAAGGAGAAGCAGAAGCAGAAAGGGAATCAAAAGCAGAAGGAGAAGCAGAAGAAACAGAAGAAGTAGAAGCAGTAGCAGTTGTAGCAGAAGCAGAAGGAGAAGCAGAAGGAAAAGCAGAAGAACAAGAAGGAGAAGGAGAAACAGAAGGAGAAGCAGAAGGAGAAGCAGAAAGAGAAGCAGGCAAAGCAGAAGAAGAAAAAGCAGAATGAGAAGGAGAAGCAGAAGCAGAAGAAGGAGAAGGAGATAGCAGAAGCAGAAGAAGATGCAGAAGGAGAAGCAGGAGACGCAGAAGCAGAAGGAGAAGAAGGAAAAGCAGAAGAAGCAGAAGCAAAAGGAGAAGCACGAAAAGCAGAAGAATCCGAAGCAAAAGGAGAAGCAAAAGAAGGAGAAGGAGAAGCAGAGGCAGAAGAAGAAGCATAAGGACAAGCACAAGCAGAAGGAGATGCAGAAGGAGAAGCAGGAGAAGCAGAAGAAGCAGAAGCTGAAGGAGAAGCAGAAGTAGGAGAAGGAGAAGGAGGAGAAGCAGAAGGACAAGCAGAAGCGTAATGAGAAGCAGAAAGAGAAGCAGGAGAAGCACAAGAAGCAGAAGCAGGAGAAGCCGAAAGAGAAGAAGTAGAGAAGCAGAAAGTGAAGCAGAAGGAGAAGCAGAAGCAGAAGGAGAAGCAGCAGAAGAAGTAGAACCAGAAATTCAGGCAGGAGAAACAGAAGAAGCAGAAGCAGAAGCAGAAAGAGAAGCAAAAAGAGAAGCAGAAAGAGAAGTAGAAGAAGCCGCAGAAGAAGCAGTAGAAGAAGCAGAAAAACAAGCAGGAGAAGCAGAAGCAGAAAGAGAAGTAGAAGCAGAAGAATCAGAAGAAGCAGAAGCAGAAAAAGAAGCAGTAGAAGCATAAGAAGCAGAAGCAGGAGAAGTAGAAGCAGAAGAAATAAAGAAGCATAAGATGCAGAAGCCGAAGCAGAGGGAGAAAAAGAAGAAGGAGAAGGAGCAACAGAAGGTGAAGCAGAAGGAGATGCAGAAGGAGAAAGAGAAGCAGAAGAAGGAGAAGCAGAAGCAGAAGGAAAAGCAGGAGAAGCAGAAGAAGTGATAGCGGGAGAAGCAGCAGCAGAAGAAGAAACAGAAGAAGGAGAAGGAGCAGAAGGAGAAGCAGAAGCAGAAGGAGAAGCAGAAAGAGAAGCAGAAGAAGCAGTAGCAGGAAAAGCAGAAGCAGAAGAAACAGAAGAATCCCATGAAGCAGAAGGAGAACCTGAAGCAGAAGGCGAAGCAGAAGCAGCAGAAGCTGGAAAAGAAGAAGCAGAAGAAATAGAACAAGCAGAAGAAGCAATAGCAGAAGCATAACGAGAAGCAGAAGAAGAAGGAGAAAGAGAAGGAGTAGGAGTAGGAGGAGCAGAAGCATAATTAGAAGCAGAAAGAGAAGCAGAAGGAGAAACAGAAGAAGCAGAAACAGGAGAAGCAGAAGCAGAATAAGAAGCACAAGAAGGAGAAATTGAAGGAGAAGGAGAAGGAGACGGAGAAGCAGAAAGAGAAGTAGGAGAAGGAGAAGAAGAAGAAGCAGGAGAAGCAGAAGAAACAGAAGAAGGAGAAGAGCAGAAGCAGAAGCAGAAGGAGAAGCAGAAGCAGAAGGAGAAGCAGAAGAAGCAGAAGCTGAAGCAGAAGAAGAAGAAACAGAAAAAGCGGAAGAAGCAGAAGAGGAAGCAGCAGGAGAAGCAGAAGAAGAAGAATGAGAAGGAGAACGAGAAGTATTAGGAGTAGGAGAAACAGAAGGATAAGCAGAAGCAGAAAGAGAAGGAGAATGAGAAGGAGAAGCAGAAGAAGCATAAGCAGGAGAAGCAGAAGCAGAATGAAAAGCAGAAAAAGGAGAAATTGAAACAGAAGAAGATGCAGAATAAGAAGCAGAAGCAGAAGGAGAAGCAGAAGAAGGAGAAGGAGAAGGATAAGCATAAAGAGAAACAGAAGGAGAAGCAGGAGAAGCAGAAGCAGAAGAAGGAGAAGAAGCAGAAGCAGAAAGAGAAGTAGAAACAGAAGGAGAAGAAGAAATAGAAGCAGAAGAACCCGAAGAAGCAGAAGTAGAACCTGAAGCACAAGGAGAAGCAGGAGAAGCAGAAGAAGCAGAATCTGGAGAAGAAGAAGGAGAACCAGAAGGAGAAGCAGAAGCAGAAAGAGAAGCAAAAGCAGAAGTAGAAGCAGAAGGAGAAACAGAAAAAACAGAAGAAGCAGAAGCAGTAGCAGAAGAAGCTGAAGATGCAGAAGCAGAAAGAGAAGCAGAAGGAATAGCAGAAGAACGAGAAGGAGAAGGAGAAACAGAAGGAGAAGCAGAAAGAGAATCAGGAAAAGCAGAAGAAGCAGAAGCAGACGGAGAAGCAGAAGGAGGATAAGGAGAAGCAGAAGCAGAAAAGAAGCAGAAGAAGAAGCAGAAGGACAAGCACAAGCAGAAGGAGATGCAGAATGAGAAGCAGGAGAAGCAGAAGAAGCAGAAGCAGAAAGAGAAGAAGATGAAAAGAAGCAGAATCAGAAGAAGCAGAAGCAGAAGTAGAAAGAGAAGCCGACGAAGAGAAGCAGAACGAGAAGCAGAGAAGCAGGAGAAGCACAAGCGGGAGAAGCAGAAGAAGAAGAAACAGAAGAAGGTGAAGGAGCAGAAGCTAATGGAGAAGCAGAAAGAGAAGCAGGAAAAGCAGAAGAAGCAGGAGCAGGAGAAGCAGAAGGAGACGAAACAGGAGAAGGACAAGAAGCAGAAGCAGAAGCAGAAGGAGAAGCAGAAACAGAAGGAGAAGCAGAAAGAGAAAGAGGGGAAGCCGAAGAAGCAGAAGCAGGAGAAGCAGAAGCATAAGAATCCGAAGAAGCAGAAACAGAACCTGAAGCAGAAGGAGAAGCAGGAGAAGCAGAAGAAGCAGAATCTGGAGAAGCAGAATGAGAAGCTGAAGTAGAAGCAGAAGCAGAAGCAGAAAGATAATCAAAAGCAGAAGGAGAAGCAGAAGAAACAGAAGAAGCAGAAGCAGTAGCAGTTGCAGCAGAAGCAGAAGGAGAAGCAGAAGGAAAAGCAGAAGAACGAGAAGGAGAAGGAGACACAGTAGGAGAAGCAGAAGGAGAATCAGAAGGAGAAGCAGAAGAAGCAGAAGCAGAAGCAGAATGAGAAACAGAAGCAGAAGAAACAGCAGAAAGAGAAGCAGAAGCAGAAGAAGATGCAGAAGGAGAAGAAGGAGAAGCAGAAGAAGCAGAAGCAGAAGGAGAAGTAGAAGAAGGAGAAGGATAAGGAAGAGCCGCAGAAGCAATAGGAGAAGCAGAAAGAGAAGCAGAAGAAGAATGAGAAGCAGAAAGAGAAGCAGTAGAAGCAGAAGAAGCAGGAAAAGCAGAATCAGAAGAAAGAGAAGAAGAAGAAGACGAAGAAGAAGAAGAAGAAGAAGAAGAAGAAGAAGAAGAAGAAGAAGAAGAAGAAGAAGAAGAAGAAGAAGAAGAAGAAGAAGAAGAAGAAGCATAAGTT
>NW_012295999.1:0-4911 GCF_000151885.1 Dipodomys ordii
GAATTACCCCGATGTGTCCCACTATGTTTCCGCCAGTGTCCCCGCTGTGTACCGCTGTGTCCCACTGTGTCCGCCTGTGCCCCCACTGTGTCCCGTTGTGTCCCCTGCTGTGTACCTCGCTGTGTCCCGCTGTGTCCCCGCTGTATCGACGCTGTGTCCCGCTGTGTCCCGCTGTGTCCTCGCTGTGTCCCACGCTGTGTTCTGCTGTGGCCTCGCTTTTTTCCCCGCTGTGTACCCCTCTGTGTCCCACGCTGTGTCCCGCTGTGTCCCCCACTGTGTCCCTGCTGTGTCCCGCTGTGTCCCGCTGTGTACTGCTGTGTCCCCCGCTGAGTCCCGCTGTGTCCCCGCTGTGTCCCAAAGTGTCCTCGATCTGTCCGCCTCTGTGTAAGGCTGTGTCCATCCTGTGTCCCCCGCTGTGTCCCGCTGTGTCCCACTCTGTCCCCCGCTATGACCTGCTGTGTCCCCCGCTGTTTCCCGCTCTATCCTTGCTGTGTCCCCCACTGTGTGCCGCTGTGTCCTCGCTGAGTCCCCCGCTGTGTCCCACTGTGTCCTTTTGTGTCACGCTGTTTTCCCGCTGTGTCCCTGCTGTGTCCCTCTGTGTACCCCGCTGTGTCCAGTTTTGTCTCCGCTGTGTCTCGCTGTGTCCCACGCTCTGTCCCACACTGTGTCCCGCCTTGTCCCGCGCTGTGTCCCGCTGTGTCCCCCGCTGTGTCCCGCTGTGTCACCCCTGAGTCCCCGCTGTGTCACCGCTGTGTCCCGCTGTTTCCTCGCTGTGTCCCCTGCTGTCACCCTCTCTGTCCCATGCTGTGTCTCACGCTTTTTCCCCGCTGTGTCCCACTGTGTCCCGCTGTGTCCGGCTGTGCCCCCACTGTGTCCCGTTGAATCCACAGCTGTGTACCACACTGTGTAACGCTGTGTCCCCGCTGTATCTACGCTGTGTCCCGATGTGTCCTCGCTGTGTTCCCCGCTGTGTCCCGCTGTGTCCCCCGCTTTGTCCTCGCTGTGTCCCCCACTGTGACCTGCTGTGTCCTCGCTGTGTCCCCCACTGGGTCCCGGTGGGTCCTGCTGTGTCCTCGCTGTGTCCACCGCTGTGTCCCGTTGTGTCCCCAGCTGTGTCCCCCGCTATGTCCCGATGTGTCTACTGCTGTGTCCATGCTATGTCTTGCTGTGTCGCGCTGTGTCCCCCGCTGTGTCCGCTGCTGTGTCCTGCTGTTTTCCCCGCTGTGTCACCAATGTGTCCCGCTGTGTCCTCGCTGTGTCCAGCTGTGTCTCGCTGTGCCCCCACTCTGTCCCGTTGTGTCCACAGCTGGGTACCACGCTGTGTAACCCTGTGTCCCCGCTGTATCGACTCTGTGTCCTGCTGGGTCCCATTGTGTCCTCGCTGTGTTCACCGCTGTGTCCCCCTGTGTCCTCGCTGTGTCCCCTGCTGTCTCCCGCTTTGTCTCACGCTGTGTTCCGCTGTGTTCCGCTGTGTCCCGCTGTGTCCCCGCTGTGTCCCCAGCTGTGTCCCGCTGTGTACCCTGCTGTGTCCTGCTATGTTCCCGCAGTGTACCCGCTGTGTCCTGCTGTGTCCTCGCTGTGTCCCCAGCTGTGTACCCCACTGTGTTCCGCGTGTCCCTGCTGTATCGACGCTGGGTCCTGCTGGGTACCGCTGTGTCATCACTGTGTCCCCCGCTGTGTCCCGGTGTCCCCCGCTTTGTCTCTGCTGTGTCCCCGCTGTGTCCCGCTGTGTACTGCTGTGTCCCCCGCTGAGTCCCGCTGTGTCCCAATGTGTCCCAATGTGTCCATGCTCTGTCCCCCGCTGTGTCCCGTTGTGTCCTCCCTGTGCCCCCGCTGTGTCCCGCTGTGTCCCCCGCTGTGTCCCCCGCTATGTCCCGCTGTGTCCCCCGCTATGTCCCACTGTGTCCTTGCTGTGTCCCAGGACTTGTGCCGCTGTGTCCTTGCTGTGTCTCCCGCTGTGTCCCGCTGTGTCCTGCTGTGTCACGCTGTTTCCCCGTTGCGTCCCGCTGTGTCCCTCTGTGTACCCCGCTGTGTCCAGCTTTGTCCCCGCTTTGTCTCGCTGTGTCCCACGCTCTGTCCCCCACTGTGTCCCGCTCTGTCCTCCTCTGTGTCCCGCTTTGTCCCCCGCTGTGTCCCACTGTGTCCCGGTAGGGTCACTGCTGTTTCCCGCTGTGTCCCGCTGTGTTCCGTGGTGTCCCTCTTTGTCTCCCGCTGTGTCCCCCGCTGAGTCCCTGCTGTTATACTGCTGTGTCCCGCTGTTTCCTCGCTGTGTCCCCTGCTGTCTCCCACTCTGTCCCTCGCTGTGTCTCATGCTTTGTCAACGCTGTGTCCCACTGTGTCCCGCTGTGTCCGGCTGTGCCCCCACTGTGTCCCGTTGTGTCCACAGCTGAGTACCACGCTGTGTCAACGCTGTGTGCCCGCTGTATCGACGCTGTGTCCCGCTGAGTCCCGCTGTGTCCTCACTGTGTTCCCCGCTGTGTCCCGCTGTGTCCCCCGCTGTGTCCTGCTGTGTCCTCGCTTTGTCCCCCGCTGGGTCCCGGTGGGTCCTGCTGTGTCCTCGCTGTGTCCACCGCTGTGTCCCGTTGTGTCCCCAGCTGTGTCCCCCGCTATGTCCCGATGTGTCTACTGCTGTGTCCATGCTATGTCTTGCTGTGTCGCGCTGTGTCCCCCGCTGTGTCCGCTGCTTTGTCCTGCTGTTTTCCCCGCTGTGTCACCAATGTGTCCCGCTGTGTCCTCGCTGTGTCCTGCTGTGTCTCGCTGTGCCCCCACTCTGTCCCGTTGTGTCCACAGCTGGGTACCACGCTGTGTAACCCTGTGTCCCCGCTGTATCGACGCTGTGTCCTGCTGGGTGCCGTTGTGTCCTCGCTGTGTTCCCCGCTGTGTCCTGCTGTGTTCCCCACTGTGTCCCCCGTTTTTTCCCTGCTGTGCCCAGCTGTGTCCCGCTGTGTCCCGCTGTGTCCCGCTGTGTCCCCCACTGTGTCCCGTTGTGTCAACAGCTGTGTACCCCGCTGTGTCCCGCTGTGTCTCTGCTGTATCGATGCTGTGTCCCGCTGGATCCTGCTGTGTCTCTCTCTGTGTTCCCCACTGTGTCCTGCTGTGTCCCCCACTGTGTCCCTCGCTGTGTCTCCCGCTGTGTCCCGCTGTGTCCCCCGCTGTGTCCTTGCTGTGTTCCCGCTGGGTCCCTCTCTGTCCCGCAGTGTCCCCTGCTGAGTCCCGTTGTGTCACCGCTGTGTCCCGCTGTGTCCCAGCTCTATCGACGTTGTGTCCCGATGGGTCCCGCTGTGTCCTCTCTTTGTTCCCCGCTGTGTCCCGCTGTGTCCCCCACTGTGTCTCTCGCTGTGTCCCGCTGTGTCCCCAGCTGTGTCCGGCTGTGTCCCGCTGTGTCCCCCGCTGTGTCCTTGCTGTGTCCCCGCTGTGTCCCGCTGTGTCCCGCAGTGTCCCCAGCTGTGTCCCGCTGTGTCACCGCTGTGTCCCGCTTTGTCCTCGCTGTGTCCCCCGCTGTGTCCCGCTTTGTGCCTGCTGTGTACCCCACTGTGTCCCTCTGTGTCCCCCGCTGTGTCCCGCTGTGTCCCCTGCTGTGTCCCCACTGTGTCATGCTGTGTTTCGCTGTGTCCGGCTGTGTCCTTGCTCTGTCTCCCTCAGTGTCCAGCTGTGTCCTCCCTGTGTACCCCGCTGTGTCCCGCTGAGTCCCCTGTTGTGTCCCGCTGTGTCCTGCTGTGTCACGCTCTGTCCCATCTGTGTCCCTCTGTGTCCAGCTCTGTCCCCGTTTTGTGTCCTCTGTGCCCCGCTGTGTACCATTCTGTGTCCAGCTGTGTCCCCTCTGTGTCCCGCTGTGTCCCTTCTCTGTCCCCTGCCGTCCACCGCTGTGTCCCCCGGCTGTGTCCCGCAGTGTCCCCGCTGTGTCCCGCTGTGTCCTACTGTGTCCCGTGGTGTCCCACTTTTTCCCCTCTATGTCCTCTGCTGAGTCCCCTCTGTGTCCCCGCTGTGTCCAGCTGTGTCCTCGCTGTGTCCTCCGCTGTCTCCTACTTTGTCCCACGCTGTGTCCTACTATGTCCCACTGTGTCCCTGCTGTGTCCCCTGCTGTGTCCCGCTGTGTCCCGCTGTGTCCCCCGCTGTGTCCTGCTGGGTCCCGCTGTGTCCCCGCTGTGTCCCTGCTGTGTCCGGCTGTGTCCCCTGCTGTGTCCCGCTGGGTCCCGCAGTGTCCCCCGCTGTGTCCCGCTGTGTCCCCGCAGGTTCACCGCTGTTTCACGCTGTGTCCTGCTTTGTTCCGTGGTGTCCCGCTTTGTCCCCCGCTGTGTCCCGCTGTGTCCACTGCTGGGTCCCCGCTGGGTCCCCGCTGGGTCCCTCTGTGTCTCGCTGTTTCCCGCTGTGTCCTCGCTTTGTCCCATGCTGTGTTCCGCTGTGTCCTCCCTGTGTCCCCCGCTGTGTCCCGCTGTGTCCCCCGCTGTGCCCGCAATGTCCCGCTGTGTCCCGATGCGTCCTCGCTGTGTCCCACTGTGTCCCCGCTGTTTCCCCGCTGGATCCTGCTGGGTCCCGCTGGGTCCCGCTGGGTCCCGCTGGGTCCCCTTCTTTGTCCCGCTGTGTCCCCGCAGTGTCCCCGCTGTGTCCCGCTGTGTCCCACTGTGTCCTGTGGTGTCCCGCTTTGTCCCCCGCTATGTCCCCTGCTGAGTCCCCTCTGTGTCCCCGCTGTGTCCCGCTGTGTCCCCCGCTGTGTCCCGCTGTGTCCCCCGCTGTGTCCTGCTGGGTCCCGCTGTGTCCTGCTGGGTCCCGCTGTGTCCCCAGCTGTGTCCCGCTGTGTCCCCGCAGGTTCACCGCTGTTTCACGCTGTGTCCCGCTGTGTTCCGTGGTGTCCCATTTTGTCTCCCGCTGTGGCCCCCCCTGAGCCACCTTCGTGTCCCCGCTGTGTCCCCG
>NW_012296000.1:0-1948 GCF_000151885.1 Dipodomys ordii
ACGTCAAAATGAAACCCTCTTATACAATGAATTGAGCCAAATAAAAAAATATGAGAGGAAAATGAAGCATTGGAAGAAGAAGAAAAAAATCCTAACAATTCCTGAGTAGAGTCCAGGAGGAATGTTTGAAGAGATGACAGGATCAGGCCTTCTGGGGGTTCTAGAGATAAAAGAACAGGCACAGTTTCTACCCTTGAGTAGCTGGCATTACAGGAGAGAGGCCCTGGCATGCACACAAGCCATCACTGCAGCGCCAACACCACCAGGGTCGTTAGGCTGCTACGAAACCACAAAAATATCTTTCAAATCCATATTTAGAAGTAAACAGAGTGACATACAGTTTTCCAAAAGAAAAGCAAATTGGTAAAGCTTATAATTTGGGTGAATACATAATTATCAAAGAGAAAAGCCAATTTACAAAGCTTGCAATTTTCAATGAATGGAAACAATTGTCTCTCTGCTGTACACAAGTACCATATTTACTTTAATTGATATGTTTGGATAGCATGGTACACAGAAATTAAATATTGCTGTGCATGTATTCTTCTCCTTCTCCACCTTTTTCCTCCTGTTCCTGCTCCTGCTCCTCCTCCTCCTCCTCTTCCTCCTCTTCCTCCTTCTCTTCCTCTTTCTCTTCCTTCTCCTTCTTCTGTGCCAATACAGGTGCTTGAATATAGTATCTGAGCTCTGTCCCTTAGCTTTTTTTGTACAAGGCTGACACTGCCATTTGAGATACCTCTCCACTTCTGGCTTTTTGGTGGTCAATTGGAGATAAGAATATATCCGGTTTTTCTGCGTAGGTGGGCTTCGAACTGTGATACTCAGATCACAGACTCCTGAGTAGCTAGGATTATAAGCATGAGCCACCTGCTTCTTTTATTTTTGAATTGACATATATTAATAATAGGAAGGGTTTCACTGAGATGATTCCATACATGCACGCAGTGTGCTTTGAACAAGCCACCCACCCCTTTATTCTATTTTCATTCTTCTTTCTTCTCCCTTTTCCAAAGAGTGCTTGGTGTCTTTCATTAGGTTGTCTTCATAAACATCTACCTATATCTACATAAATATGTATGTGAAAATATGTAGATATAGATATATCTACATATATCTTCATAAATATACATAGACATACATATGTATATATGTAATCCTCTTTATGGTAATATTCTTTGATCCTCTTTACAGTACACTTTTCTTTCTCCCTCATGATTTCTTCTTTTTCTTATAAATCTTCTTGTTTTCTTGATAAATTTAGAATCCATTGAGAAAGACATGCAGTTGGTATAGTGGTTTTGCACATGCAGTTGGTATAGTGGTTTTGCACATGCAGTTGGTATAGTGGTTTTGCACATGCAGTTGGTATAGTGGTTTTGCACATGCAGTTGTTATAGTGGTTTTGCCTGTAATCCCAGCACTTAGGAGACTGAGGTAGAATGATCATGTGTTCTAAGGAGGCCTGGCTACACAGGAAGACTCTGCCTCAAAAATCCCAAATGAGGGTGGAAGAATGTGGGTTTGTGGTAGAATGCTTGCTTAGCATGCATGTGTTCAATTCCTCACTACCACCTAAACAGAAAAAGCTAGAGGTAGCACTGTGGCTCAAGTGGTAGAGTGTTAGCCTTGAAATAAACAGCTCAGGGACAGGGCCCAGCCCCTGAGTTCCAAGCCCTATCAAACCCCAGGACTGGCAAAAAATAAGAACTAAAAAACTGAAAAACTAAAAAAACTGAAAAAAAAGAAAGAAAGAAGCTGGGCACTAGTGGCTCATGCCTCTAATCCTAACTACTCAGAGGATCAAGGTTTGGAGAAAGCTTGTGAAGAAAAAGCTGTAATGGGGCTGGGAATGTGGCTTACTGATAAGAGTGCTAACCTAGCATGCATGAGCTCTAGTTCACTCCACAGTACCACATAAACAAAAAAAGCGATACTGGGACTGTGGTCA
>NW_012296001.1:0-4910 GCF_000151885.1 Dipodomys ordii
GCTTCTGCTTCTCCTTCTGCTTCTCCTATTGCTTCTGCTGCTCTTCCTTCTCCTTCTCCTACTTCTACTTCTTCTTCTGCGTCTGATTCTTCTGCTTCTCCTTCTGCACCTTCTTCTGCTTCTTCTTCTCCTTCTGCACTTCTTCTGCTTCTGCTTCTCCTTCTGCTTCTTCTGCTTCTCCTTCTGATTCTCCTTCTGCTTCTGCTTCTGTTTTTCCTTCTCCTTCTCGTTCTTCTGCTTTTCCTTCTTCTTCTGCTGCAACTGCTACTGCTTCAGCTTCTTCTGTTTCTTCTGCTTCTCCTGCTGCTTTTGATTCTCTTTCCGCTTCTGCTTCTCCTTCAACTTCTCATTCTGCTTCTCCAGATTCTGCTTCTTCTGCTTCTCCTGCTTCTCCTTCTGCTTCAGGTTCTGCTTCTGCTTCTTCGGATTCTTATGCTCTGCTTCTCTGCTGCTGCTTCTTCTGCTTCCCCTCCTTCTCTTCTGCTTCTCCTTCTGCTCAGCTTCTCTTCTGCTTCTTGTCTTTCTCCTGTTTCTTCTGCATCAACTTCTCTTGTTTCTGCATCTCCTGCTTCTCCTTTTGCTGCTCTTTCTGCTTCTCCAGCTGCTTTTCCTTCTACTGTTCCTTCTTCTGCTTCTCTTTCTGCTTCTCCTTCTGTTTCTCCTTCTCCTTCTCCTTCTCGTTCTTCTGCTTTTACTTCTGCTTCTGCATCTTCTGCTTCTTCTGCTACTGCCTCTGCTTCTTCTGTTTCTTCTGCTTCTCCTTCTGCTTCTCCTTCTGCTTTTGCTTCTCTTTCTGCTTCTGCTTCTCCTTCTGCTTCTCCAGATTATGCTTCTCCTGCTTCTCCTTCTGCTTCAGGTTCTGCTTCTGCTTCTTCGGCTTCTTCTGCTTCTCCTGCTGCTGCTTCTTCTGCTTCTCCTGCTTCTCTTTCTGCTTTTCCTTCTGTTTCTGCTTCTCCTTCTGCTTCTTCTCCTAATTCTGTTTCTTCTGCTTCTGCTTCTCCTGCTTCTGCTTCTCCTGCTTCTCGTTCTGCTTCTCTTTCTGCTTTTCTTTCTGCTTCTCCTTCTGCTTCTGTTTCTCCTTCTGCTTCTGCTTCTGCTTCAATTTCTCCTTCTGCTTGTCATTCTGCTTCTGCGTCTTCTGTTTCTTCTGCTTCTCCTGCTTCTGCTTCTCCTGCTTCTCCTAATTCTCGTGCTGCTTTTCCTTCTGCGACTCTTTCTGCTTCTGCTTATCCTTTTCTTCTCCTACTCCTAATCCTTCTCTCTCGCCTTCTCCGTCTTCTTCTTCTGCTTCTCCTGCTGCTTCTGCTTCTGCTTATTCTACTATTTCTGTTTCTTCTGATTCTGCTTCAGATTGTGCTTCTTCTTTTTCTCCTTCTGCTTCAGATTCTGCTTCTGCTTCTTCGGCTTCTACTGTTTCTTCTGCTTCTGCTTCTGCTGCTTCTTCTGCTTCTCCTGCTTCTCTTTCTGCTTCTCCTTCTGCTTCTGCTTCTCCTTCTTCTTCTGCTTCTGCTCTTCTGTTTCTTCTGTTTCTTTTGCTTCTGTTTCTTCTGCTTCTTCTTCTTCTGTTTCTTCTGATGTAACTTCTGCTTCTCCTTCTTCTCCTTCTCTTTCTGCTTCTACTTCGGCTTCTTCTGATTCTCCTGCTTCTCCTTCTTGTTCTCCTACTGTTTCTGCTTCTCATTCTGCTTCTCCTTCTGCTGCTCCTTCTCCTTCTCCTTCTTCTGATTCTCCCCCTGCTTCTGCTTCTGCTTCTTTTGCTTATTCTTTTTCTTCTGCTTCTGCTTCTCCTGCTTCTGCTTCTTCTGCTTCTACTGCTTCTCCTTATGCTTCTCTTTATGCATCTCCTTCTTCTTCTTCTTCTTCTTCTTCTTCTTCTTCTTCTTCTTCTTCTTCTTCTTCTTCTTCTTCTTCTTCTTCTTCTTCTTCTTCTTCTTCTTCTTCTTCTTCTTCTTCTTCTTCTTCTCTTTCTTCTGCTTCTGTTTTCCTGCTTCTTCTGCTTCTACTGCTTCTCTTTCTGCTTCTCATTCTGCTTCTGCTTCTCCTTCTGCTTCTCCTATTGCTTCTGCTGCTCTTCCTTCTCCTTCTACTACTTCTACTTCTTCTTCTGCGTCTGCTTCTTCTGCTTCTCCAGCTTCTCCTTCTGCATCTTCTTCTGCTTCTTCTTCTCCTTCTGCTGCTTTTCTGCTTCTGCTTCTCCTTCTGCTTCTCCTTCTGCTTCTTCTGCTTCTCTTTCTGATTCTCCTTCTGCTTCTGCATCTGTTTTTCCTTCTCCTTCTCATTCTTCTGCTTTTCCTTCTGCTTTTCCTTCTGCTTCTGCTGCAACTGCTACTCCTTCTCCTTCTTCTGTTTCTCCCTCTGCTTCTGCTTCAGCTTCTTATGCTTCTTCTTGTTCTTCTGCTTCTGCTTCTTATGCTTCTACTGCTTCTTCTTCTGCTTCTGCTTCTTCTGCTTCTACTCTTTCTGCTTCTGCTTCTCCTGCTTGTTTTTCTGCTTCTTCTGCTGCTTCTCCTTCTGCTGCTTCTTCTACTTCTCCTTCTGCTTCTCTTTTTGCTTCTCTTTCTGCTTCTGCTTCTTCTGTTTCTCCTGCCTGAATTTCTGGTTCTACTTGTTCTGCTGCTTCTCCTTCTGATTCTGCTTCTACTTCTGCTTCTGTTTCTGCTTCTTCTGCTTCTTCTCTTTCGGCTTCTCCTGCTTCTGCTTCTTGTGCATCTCCTGCTTTTCTTTCTGCTCCTCATTCCGCTTCTGCTTCTCCTTCTGCTTCTCCTCCTCCTCCTTCTCCTACTTCTGCTTCTCCTTCAGCTTCTGCTTCTTCTGTTTCTCCTGCTTCTCCTTCTGCATCTCCTTCTGCTTGTGCTTGTCCTTATGCTCCTTCTTCTTCTTCTGCTTCTCCTTCTCCTTCTTTTGCTTCTGCTTCTTCTGCTTTTCCTGCTTCTCCTTCTGCTTCTGCTTCTTCTTCTTCTCCTGCTTCTCCTTCTGCATCTACTTCTCCTTCTGCTTCTCCTTCTCCTTCTTCTGTTTCTCCTTCTCCTTCTTGTTCTTCTGCTTTTCCTTCGGCTTCTCATTCTGCTTCAGCTACAACTGCTACTGCTTCTACTTCTTCTGTTTCTTCTGCTTCTCCTTCTGCTTTTGATTCTCTTTCTGCTTCTCCTTCAGCTTGTCATTCTGCTTCTCCAGATTCTGCTTCTTCTGCTTCTCCTGCTTCTCCTTCTGCTTCAGGTTCTGCTTCTGCTTCTTCGGATTCTTATGCTTCTGCTTCTCGTGCTTCTGCTTCTTCTGCTTCCCCTCCTTCTCTTTCTGCTTCTCCTTCTGTTTCTGCTTCTCCTTCTGCTTCTGCTACTTGTCCTTCTCCTGATTCTTCTACTTCTGCTTCTCCTGTTTCTGTATCTCCTGCTTCTCCTTCTGCTTTTGCTTCTCTTTCTGCTTCTGCTTCTCCTTCTGGTTCTCCTTCTTCTTCTCCTTCTTCTGCTTCTTCTGCTTCTCCTACTTCTCGTGCTGCTTCTCCTTCTGCGTCTCTTTCTGCTTCTGCTTATCCTTCTGCTTCTCCTACTCCTAATCTTTCTCTTTCGCCTTCTCCTTCTTCTTCTTCTGCTTTTCCTGCTGCTTCTGCTTCTGCTTATTGTACTATTTCTGTTTCTTCTGCTTCTTCTTCACATTGTGTTTCTTCTGTTTCTCCTGCTTCAGATTCTGCTTCTGCTTCTTCGGCTTCTCCTGTTTCTTCTGCTTCTGCTTCCTCTACTTCTCCTGCTTCTCTTTCTGCTTCTCCTTCTGCTTCTGCTTCTGCTCTTCTCCTTCTTCTGTTTCTTTTGCTTCTGTTTCTTCTGCTTCTTCTTTTTCTGTTTCTTCTGATTCTACTTCTGCTTCTTCTGATTCTCCTGCTTCTCCATTTGTTGTCCTTCTGTTTCTGCTTCTCTTTCTGCTTCTGCTTCTCCTTCTGCTGCTCCTTCTCCTTCTGCTTCTGCTTCTCCCAGTGCTTCCACTTCTGCTTCTTTTGCTTATTCTTTTTCTTCTGCTTTTGCTTCTGCTTCTTCTGCTTCTACTGCTTCTGCTTCTACTTCTTCTCCTTATGCTTCTCCTTATGCTTCTCCTTATGCTTCTCCTTATGCTTATGCTTCTTCTTCTTCTTCTTCTTCTTCTTCTTCTTCTTCTTCTTCTTCTTCTTCTTCTTCTTCTTCTTCTTCTTCTTCTTCTTCTTCTCTTGCGTCTGCTTCTGCCTTTCCTGCTTCTTCTGCTTCTACTGCTTCTCTTTCTGCTTGTCATTCTGCTTCTGCTTCTCCTTCTGCTTCTCCGATTGCTTCTGCTGCCCTTCCTTCTCCTTCTCCTTCTGCTACTTCTGCTTCTCCTTCTGCTTTTGCATCTTCTGCTTCTCCTTCTGCATCTTCTTCTGCTTCTGCTTCTCCTTCTGCATCTTCTTCTGCTTCTGCTTCTACTTCGCTTCTTCTTCTGCTTCTTCTGCTTCTCCTTCTGATTCTCCTTCTGCTTCTGCTTCTGATTATCCTTCTCCTTCTCATTCTTCTGTTTTTCCTTCTGCTTCTCCTTCTGCTTCTGCTGCAACTGCTACTGCTTCTGCTTCTTCTGTTTCTTCTGCTTCTGCTTCTCCTGCTTCTCCTTCTTGTCTTGATGCTCCTTCTGCTGCTTCTCTTTCAGCTTCTCCTTCTGTTTCTCCTTCTCCTTCTCCTTCTAGTTCTTCTGCTTTTCCTTCCGCTTCTCCTGCTTCTGCATCTTCTGCTTCTTCTGCTACTGCCTCGGCTTCTTCTGATTCTCCTTCTGCTTCTCCTTCTGCTTTTGCTTCTCTGTCAGCTTCTGCTTCTCCTTCTGCTTCTCCAGATTCTGCTTCTTCTGCTTCTCCTACTTCTCCTTCTGCTTCAGGTTAAAGCTTCTGCTTCTTCGGCTTCTTCTGCATCTGCTTCTCC
>NW_012296002.1:0-4909 GCF_000151885.1 Dipodomys ordii
TCAGCAGAAGAGAAGCAGAAGAGAAGCAGAACGAGAAGCATGAGAAGCGGAAGCAGGAGAAGCAGAAGGAGAAGAAACAGAAGAAGGAGAAGAAGCAGAAGCAGAAGGAGAAGCAGAAACAGAAGGAAAAGCAGAAAGAGAAGCAGGAGAAGCAGAAGAAGCAGCAGCAGGAGAAGCAGAAGCAGAAGAAGCCGAAGAAGCAAAAGCAGAACCGGAAGCAGAAGGAGAAGCAGGAGAAGCAGAAGAAGCAGAACATGGAGAAGCAGAAGGAGAAGCAGAAGCAGAAAGAGAAGCAAAAGCAGAAGGAGAAGCAGAAGAAACAGAAGAAGCAGAGGCAGTAGAAGAAGAAGCAGAAGGTGCAGAAGCAGAAGGAGAAGCAGAAGGAAAAGCAGAAGAACGAGAAGGAGAAGGAGAAGGAGAAACAGAAGGAGAAGCAGAAAGAGAAGCAGAAGAAGGAGCAGGAGAAGGAAAAGCAGCAGGAGAAGCAGAAAGAGCAGCAGAAGGAGAAGCAGGAGATGCAGAAACAGGAGAAGCAGAAGCAGAAGAAAAAGGAGAAGGACAAGAAGAAGAAGCAGAAGGAGAACCTGAAGCATAAGGAGAAGCATAAGGAGAAGCATAAGGGGAAGCAGTAGAAGCAGAAGAAGCAGAAGCAGGAGAAGCAGAAGCAGAAGAAAAAGAATAAGCAGAAGAAGCAGAAGCAGAAGCAGTGGGAGAAGCAGAAGAAGGAAAGGAGCAGCAGAAGGAGAAGTTGAAGCAGAAAGAGAAGCAGAAACAGAAGGAGAACAAGAAGGAGAAGCAGTAGAACCAGAAGAAGCAGGAGAAGAAGAAGCAGAAGAAACAGGAGAAGCCGAAGAAGCAGAAGCAGAATCTGAAGCAGAAGGAGAAACAGAAGAAGCACAATCTGAAGCAGAAGCAGAAGAAACAGAAATAGTAGAATAAGCAGAAGCAGAAGCACCAGGACAAGCAGAAGAACAAGAAGGAGAAGGCGAAAGAGAAGGATTAGGAGTAGGAGAAGCAAAAGGATAAGCTGAAGCAGAAAGAGACGCAGAAGGAAAAGCAGCATGAGAAGTAGGAGAAGCAGGAGAAGCAGAAGCAAGAGAAGCAGAAGAAACAGAAGAACGCAGAAGCAGAATGAGAAGCAGAAGGAGAAATTGAAGCAGAAGGAGAAGCAGAAGAAGGAGAAGGAGAAGGAGAAGCAGAAAGAGAAGCAGAACGAGAAGAAGGAGAAGCAGAAGCAGGAGAAGCAGAAACAAAAGAAGGAGAAGAAGCAGAAGCAGAAGGAGAAGCAGAAACAGAAGGAAAAGCAGAAAGAGAAGCAGAAGAAGAAGCAGCAGGAGAAGCAGAAGCAGAAGAAACCGAAGAAGCAGAAGCAGAACCTGAAGCAGAAGGAGAAGCAGAAGAAGCAGAATCTGGAGAAGCAGAAGGATAAGCAGAAGCAGAAAGAGAAGCAAAAGCAGAATGAGAAGCAGAAGGAGAAGCAGAAGAAACAGAAGAAGCAGAGGTAGTAGCAGAAGAAGCAGAAGATGCAGAAGCAGAAGGAGAAGCAGAAGGAAAAGCAGAAGAACGAGAAGGAGAAGGAGAAGGAGAATGAGAAGGAGAAACAGAAGGAGAAGCAGAAGAAGGAGCAGGAGAAGGAAAAGCAGCAGGAGAAGCAGAAAGAGAAGCAGAAGGAGAAGCAGGAGATGCAGAAACAGGAGAAGCAGAAGCAGAAGAAACAGGAGAAGGACAAGAAGCAGAAGCAGAAGGAGAAGCAGAAACAGAAGGAGAAGCAGAAAGAGAAGGAGGGGAAGCAGAAGAAGCAGAAGCAGACGGAGAAGCAGAAGAAGGAGAAGGAGAAGCCAGAGCAGAAGAAGAAGCAGATGGAAAAGCACAAGCAGAAGGAGATGCAGAAGGAGAAGAAGGAAATGCAGAAGACTCAGAAGCAGAAGGAGAAGAAGAAGGAGAAGAATCAGAATCAGAAGAAGCAGAAGCAGAAATAGAAAGAGAAGCCGACGAAGAGAAGCAGAACGAGAAGCAGGAGAAGCAGAAGAAGCACAAGCGGGAGAAGCAGAAGAAGAAGAAACAGAAGAAGGAGAAGGAGCAGAAGCAGGAGAAGCAGAAGGAGAAGCAGAAAGAGAAGCAGGAAAATCAGAAGAAGCAGAGGCAGGAGAAGCAGAAGGAGAAGAAACAGGAGAAGGACAAGAAGCAGAAAGAGAAGCAGTAGAAGCAGAAGAGGCAGGAAAAGCAGAAGCAGAAGAAAAAGAAAAAGAAGAAGACGAAGAAGAAGAAGAAAAAGAAGCAGCAGCATAAGGAGAAGCATAAGGAGAAGTATAAGGAGAAGCAGTAGAAGCAGAAGAAGCAGAAGCAGGAGAAGCTGAAGCAGAAGAAAAAGAATAAGCAAAAGAAGCAGAAGCAGAAGCAGTGAGAGAAGCAGAAGAAGGAGAAGGAGAAGGAGCAGCAGAAGGAGAAGCAGAAGCAGAAAGAGAAGCAGAAACAGAAGGAGAACAAGAAGGAGAAGCAGGAGAATCAGAAGAAGCAGAAAGAGAAGGAGAAGAAGGAGAAGCAGAAGTAGAATCAGAAGAAACAGAAGAAGAAGAAGCAGAAGAAACAGAAGCAAAAGAAACAGAAGAAGGAGAAGAGCAGAAGCAGAATCAGAAGGAGAAGAAGAAGCAGAAGGAGAAGCAGAAAGAGAAGCAGGAGAAGCAGAAGAAGCAGGAGAAGCAGAAGCAGAAGAAACAGGAGAAGTCGAAGAAGCAGAAGCAGAATCTGAAGCAGAAGGAGAAACAGAAGAAGCACAATCTGAAGCAGAAGCAGAAGAAACAGAAATAGTAGAATGAGCAGAAGCAGAAGCACCAGGACAAGCAGAAGAACAAGAAGGAAAAGGCGAAACAGAAGGATTAGGAGTAGGAGAAGCAAAAGGATACGCTGAAGCAGAAAGAGACGCAGAAGGAAAAGCAGCACGAGAAGTAGGAGAAGCAGGAGAAGCAGAAGCAAGAGAAGTAGAAGAAACAGAAGACGCAGAAGCAGAATGAGAAGCAGAAGGAGAAATTGAAGCAGAAGGAGAAGGAGAAGCAGAAGGAGAAGCAGTTGAAGGAGAAGGAGAAGTAGAAGCAGAAAGAGAAGCAGAACGAGAAGCAGGAGAAGCAGAAGCAGGAGAAGCAGAAACAGAAGAAGGAGAAGAAGCAGAAGCAGAAGGAGAAGCAGAAACAGAAGGAAAAGCAGAAAGAGAAGCAGAAGAAGCAGCAGCAGGAGAAGCAGAAGCAGAAGAAGCCGAAGAAGCAGAAGCAGAACCTGAAGCAGAAGGAGAAGCAGAAGAAGCAGAATCTGGAGAAGCAGAAGGAGAAGCAGAAGCAGAAAGAGAAGCGAAAGCAGATGGAGAAGCAGAAGGAGAAGCAGAAGAAACAGAAGAAGCAGAGGCAGTAGCAGAAGAACCAGAAGATGCAGAAGCAGAAGGAGAAGCAGAAGGAAAAGCAGAAGAACGAGAAGGAGAAGGAGAAACAGAATGAGAAGCAGAAAGAGAAGCAGAAGAAGAAGCAGGAGAAGGAAAAGCAGCAGGAGAAGCAGAAAGAGAAGGAGAAGGAGAAGCAGGAGATGCAGAAACAGGAGAAGCAGAAGCAGAAGAAACAGGAGAAGAACAAGAAGCAGAAGGAGAAGCAGAAACAGAAGGAGAAGCAGAAAGAGAAGGAGGGGAAGCAGAAGAAGCAGAAGCAGACGGAGAAGCAGAAGAAGGAGAAGGAGAAGCCAGAGCAGAAGAAGAAGCAGAAGGAAAAGCACAAGCAGAAGGAGATGCAGAAGGAGAAGAAGGAAATGCAGAAGACACAGAAGCAGAAGGAGAAGAAGAAGGAGAAGAATCAGAATCAGAAGAAGCAGAAGCAGAAATAGAAAGAGAAGCCGACGAAGAGAAGCAGAACGAGAAGCAGGAGAAGCAGAAGAAGCACAAGCGGGAGAAGCAGAAGAAGAAGAAACAGAAGAAGGAGAAGGAGCAGAAGCAGGAGAAGCAGAAGGAGAAGCAGAAAGAGAAGCAGGAAAATCAGAAGAAGCAGAGGCAGGAGAAGCAGAAGGAGAAGAAACAGGAGAAGGACAAGAAGCAGAAAGAGAAGCAGTAGAAGCAGAAGAGGCAGGAAAAGCAGAAGCAGAAGAAAAAGAAGAAGAAGAAGACGAAGAAGAAGAAGAAGCAGCAGCAGCATAAGGAGAAGCATAAGGAGAAGCAGTAGAAGCAGAAGAAGCAGAAGCAGGAGAAGCAGAAGCAGAAGAAAAAGAATAAGCAAAAGAAGCAGAAGCAGTGGAGAAGCAGAAGAAGGAAAAGGAGAAGGAGCAGCAGAAGGAGAAGCAGAAGCAGAAAGAGAAGCAGAAACAGAAGGAGAATAAGAAGGAGAAGCAGGAGAATCAGAAGAAGCTGAAGTAGGAGCAGAAAGAGGAGAAGACGAGAAGCAGAAGTAGAATCAGAAGAAACAGAAGAAGAAGTAGCAGAAGAAACACAAGCAAAAGAACAAGACGAAGGAGAAGAGCAGAAGCAGAAGCAGAAGGAGAAGCAGAAGCAGAAGGAGAAGCAGAAAGAGAAGCAGGAGAAGCAGAAGGAGCAGGAGAAGCAGAAGCAGAAGAAACAGGAGAAGCCGAAGAAGCAGAATCTGAAGCAGGAGAAACAGAAGAAGCACAATCTGAAGCAGAAGCAGAAGAAACAGAAATAGTAGAATAAGCAGAAGCAGAAGCAGCTGGAGAAGGAGAAGAAGAAGACGGAGAAGGCGAAAGAGAAGGATTAGGAGTAGGAGAAGCAAAAGGATAAGCAGAAGCAGAAAGAGACGCAGAAGGAGAAGCAGCACGAGAAGTAGGAGAAGCAGGAGAAGCAGAAGCAGGAGAAGCAGAAGAAACAGAAGACGCAGAAGCAGAATGAGAAGCAGAAGGAGAAATTGAAGCAGAAGCAGAAGCAGAA
>NW_012296003.1:0-4908 GCF_000151885.1 Dipodomys ordii
CTGCTTCTGCTTCAATTTCTCCTTCTGATTCTCATTCTGCTTCTGCGTCTTCTGTTTCTTCTGCTTCTCCTACTTCTCGTGCTGCTTCTCCTTCTGCGTCTCTTTCTGCTTCTGCTTATCCTTTTGCTTCTCCTACTCCTACTCCTTCTCTTTAGCCTTCTCCTTCTGCTTTTCCTGCTTCTCATGGTGCTTCTCCTTCTGCTTATTCTACTATTTCTGTTTCTTCTGCTTCTGCTACAGATTGTGCTTCTTGTGTTTCTCCTTCTGCGTCAGGTTCTGCTTCTGCTTCTTCGGCTTCTGCTTCTTCTGCTTCTCGTGCTGCTGCTTCTTCTGCTTCTCCTGCTTCTCTTTCTGCTTTTCCTTCTGTTTCTGTTTCTCCTTCTGCTTCTTCTCCTTCTTCTGTTTCTTCTGCTTCTGCTTCTCCTGCTTCTGCTTCTCCTGCTTCTCGTTCTGCTTCTCTTTCTGCTTCTCCTTCTCCTTCTCCTTCTTCTGCTTCTCCTTTTGCTTCTGCTTCTCCTTCTGCTTCCGCTTCAATTTCTCCTTCTACTTCTCCTTCTGCTTCTGCGTCTTCTGTTTCTTCTGCTTCTCCTGCTTCTGGTTCTCCAGCTTCTCCTACTTCTCGTGCTGCTTCTCCTTCTGCGTCTCTTTCTGCTTCTGCTTATCCTTTTGCTTCTCCTACTCCTAATCCTTCTCTTTCGCCTTCTCCTTCTCCTTCTTCTTCTTCTTCTTCTTCTGCTTCTCCTGGTGCTTCTGCTTCTGCTTATTGTACTATTTCTGTTTCTTCTGCTTCTGCTTCAGATTGTGCTTCTTCTGTTTCTCCTTCTGCTTCAGATTCTGTTTCTGCTTCTTCGGCTTCTCCTGTTTCTTCTGCATCTGCTTCTCCTGCTTCTTCTGCTTCTCCTGCTTCTCTTTCTGCTTCTCCTTCTGCTTCTGCTTCTCCTTCTGCTTCTGCTTCTGCTCTTCTCCTTCTTCTGTTTCTTTTGCTTCTGTTTCTTCTGCTTCTTCTTCTTCTGTTTCTTCTGATTCTACTTCTGCTTCTCCTTCTCCTTCTCTTTCTGCTTCTACTTCTGCTTCTTCTGATTCTCCTGCTTCTCCTTCTTGTTCTCCTTCTGTTTCTGATTCTCTTTCTGGTTCTGCTTCTCCTTCTGCTGCTCCTTCTCCTTCTCCTTCTTCTGCTTCCCCCACTGCTTCTGCTTCTGCTTCTTTTGCTTATTCTTTATCTTCTGCTTCTCCTGCTTCTGCTTCTCCTGCTTCTGCTTCTTCTGCTTCTCCTTATGCTTCTCCTTCTTCTTCTTCTTCTTCTTCTTCTTCTTCTTCTTCTTCTTCTTCTTCTTCATCTTCTTCTTCTTCTTCTTCTTCTTCTTCTTCTTCTTCTTCTTCTTCTTCTTCTGCTTCTGCTTCTTATGCTTCTACTGCTTCTTCTTCTGCTTCTGCTTCTTCTGCTTCTAATTCTCTTTCTGCTTCTGCTTCTCCTGCTTGTTTTTCTGCTTCTTCTTCTGCTTCTCCTTCTGCTGCTTCTTCTACTTCTCCTTCTGCTTCTCTTTTTGCTTCTCCTTCTGCTTCTGCTTCTTCTGTTTCTCCTGCCTGAATTTCTGGTTCTACTTCTTCTGCTGCTTCTGCTTCTGCTTCTTCTTCTACTTCTGCTTCTGTTTCTGCTTCTTCTGCTTATACTCTTTCTTCTTCTCCTGCTTCTGCTTATTGTGCTTCTCCTGTCTCTTTTTCTGCTTCTCATTCCTCTTCTGCTTCTCCTTCTGCTTCTTCTTATCCTCCTTCTCCTTCTTCTGCTTCTCCTTTCAGGTTCTGCTTCTTCTTCTTCTCCTGCTTCTCCTTCTGCATCTCCTTCTGCTTGTTCTTGTCCTTATGCTTCTTCTTCTGCTTCTGCTTCTCCTTCTCCTTCTTTCGCTTCTACTTTTGCTTCTGCTTCTTCTGCTTTTCCTGCTTCTCCTTCTGCTTCTGCTTCTTCTGTTTCTCCTGCTTCTCCTTCTGCATCTTCTGCTACTTCTGCTTCTCCTTCTCCTTCCTCTGCTTCTCCTTCTGATTCTCCTTGTGCTACTTCTTCTTCTGCTTCACCAGCCTCTCTTTCTGCTTATCCTTCTGCTTCTCCTTCTGTTTCTCCTTCTCCTTCTTGTTCTTCTGCTTTTCCTTCTGCTTCTGCTACAACGGCTACTGTTTCTACTTCTTCTTTTTCTTCTGCTTCTCCTTCTGCTTTTGATTCTCTTTCTGCTTCTGCTTCTGCTTCTACTTCAGCTTCTCATTCTGCTTCTCCAGATTCTGCTTCTTCTCCTTCTCCTGCTTCTCCTTCTGCTTCAGGTTCTGCTTCTGCTTCTTCGGATTCTTATGCTTCTGCTTCTCCTGCTTCTGCTTCTTCTACTTCCCCTCCTTCTCTTTCTGCTTCTCCTTCTGTTTCTGCTTCTCCTTCTGCTTCTGCTTCTTGTCCTTCTCCTGCTTCTTCTGCTTCTGCTTCTCCTGTTGCTGCATCTCCTGCTTCTCCTTCTGCTGCTCTTTCTGCTTCTCCTGCTGCTTTTCCTTCTCTTGCTCCTTCTTCTGCTTCTCTTTCTGCTTCTCCTTCTGTTTCTCCTTCTCCTTCTCGTTCTTCTGCTTTTCCTTGTGCTTCTCCTCCTGCTTCTGCATCTTCTGCTTCTTCTGCTACTGTCTCTGCTTCTTCTGTTTCTTCTGCTTCTCCTCCTCTTCTCCTTCTGCTTATGCTTCTCTTTCTGCTTCTGCTTCTCCTTCTGCTTCTCCAGATTCTGCTTCTTCTGCTTCTCCTGCTTATCCTTCTGCTTCAGGTTCTGCTTCTGCTTCTTCGGCTTCTTCTGCTTCTGCTTCTCCTGCTGCTGCTTCTTCTGCTTCTCGTGCTTCTCTTTCTTCTCTTTCTGCTTTTCCTTCTGTTTCTGCTTCTCCTTCTGCTTCTGCTTCTTCTCCTTCTTCTCTTTTTTCTGTTTCTGCTTCTCCTGCTTCTGCTTCTCCTACTTCTCGTTCTGCTTCTTTTTCTGCTTCTCCTTCTCCTTCTCCTTCTGCTTCTCCTTCTGCTTCTGATTCTCCTTCTGCTTCTGCTTCAATTTCTCCTTCTGATTCTCATTCTGCTTCTGCGTCTTGTGTTTCTTCTGCTTCTCCTGCTTCTCCTACTTCTCGTGCTGCTTCTCCTTCTGCGTCTCTTTCTGCTTCTGCTTATCCTTTTGCTTCTCCTACTCCTAATCCTTCTCTTTCGCCTTCTCCTTCTGCTTTTCCTGCTTCTCATGGTGCTTCTCCTTCTGCTTATTCTACTATTTCTGTTTCTTCTGCTTCTGCTTCAGATTGTGCTTCTTGTGTTTCTCCTTCTGCGTCAGATTCTGCTTCTGCTTCTTCGGCTTCTGCTTCTTCTGCTTCTCGTGCTGCTTCTTCTTCTGCTTCTCCTGCTTCTCTTTCTGCTTTTCCTTCTGTTTCTGCTTCTCCTTCTGCTTCTGCTTCTTCTCCTTCTTCTCTTTCTTCTGCTTCTGCTTCTCCTGCTTCTGCTTCTCCTGCTTCTCGTTCTGCTTCTCTTTCTGCTTCTCCTTCTCCTTCTCCTTCTTCTGCTTCTCCTTTTGCTTCTGCTTCTGCTTCAATTTCTCCTTCTACTTCTCCTTCTGCTTCTGCGTCTTCTCTTACTTCTGCTTCTCCTGCTTCTGGTTCTCCAGCTTCTCCTACTTCTCGTGCTGCTTCTCCTTCCGCGTCTCTTTCTGCTTCTGCTTATCCTTTTGCTTCTCCTACTCCTAATCCTTCTCTTTCGCCTTCTCCTTCTTCTTCTTCTTCTTCTCCTGATGCTTCTGCTTCTGCTTCTGCTTATTCTACTATTTCTGTTGCTTCTGCTCAGATTGTGCTTCTTCTGTTTCTCCTTCTGCTTCAGATTCTGCTTCTGCTTCTTCGGCTTCTCCTGTTTCTTCTGCATCTGCTTCTCCTGCTTCTTCTGCTTCTCCTGCTTCTCTTTCTGCTTCTCCTTCTGCTTCTGCTTCTCCTTCTGCTTCTGCTTCTGCTCTTCTCCTTCTTCTGTTTCTTTTGCTTCTGTTTCTTCTGCTTCTTCTTCTTCTGTTTCTTCTGATTCTACTTTTGCTTCTCCTTCTTCTCCTTCACCTTCTGCTGCTCCTTCTCCTTCTTCTGTTTCTACCTCTGCTTCTGCTACTTATGCTTTTTCTTTTTCTTCGCTTTTGCTTCTCCGCTTCTTCTGCTTCTCCTGCTTCTCTTTCTGCTTCTGCTTATCCTTCTGTTTCTCCTACTCCTATTCCTTCTCTTTCTCTTTCTCCTTCTTCTTCTTCTGCTTCTCCTGCTGCTCCTTCTTCTGCTTCTTCTGCTTTTTCTGTTTCTTCTTCTTCTGCATCAGCTTCTGCTTCTTCTGCTTCTCCTTCTGCTTCTGATTCTCCTTCTGCTTCTGCTCTTCTCCTTCTTCTGCTTCTGCTTCTCCTGATTCTTCTTTTTCTGCTTCTCCTACTTCTCCTTCTGCTTCTCCGTCCTATTCTCCTTCTCCTTCAATTTCTCCTTCTTGTGCTTCTCATTCTGCTTCTGCTTCTGCTTCTCCTGCTTCTGCTTCTTCTGTTTCTCCTTCTGCTTCTCCTTCTGCTTCTCTTTCAGCTTCTTATTCTGCTTCTGCTCCTCCTACTCCTAATCCTTCTCTTTCTCCTTCTTCTTCTTCTGCTTCTCGTTCTGCTTCTGCTTCTTCTGCTTGTTCTGTTTCTTCTGCTTCTGCTTTTCCAGCTTCTCCTGCTTCTGCTTCTCCTTCTGCTTCAGGTTCTCCTTCTGGTTCTGGGCTTCTTCTGTTTCTTCTGCTTCTCCTGCTACTGCTTCTTCTGCTTCTTCTGCTTATCTTTCTGCTTGTCCTTCTGCTTCTGCTTTTCCTTCTGCTCCTTCTCCTTCTTCGATTCTCTCTCTCTCTCTCTCTCTCTCTCTCTCTCTCTCTCT
>NW_012296004.1:0-4908 GCF_000151885.1 Dipodomys ordii
GACACAGCTGGACACAGCGGGGTACACAGCGGGACACAGCGGGCACACAGCGGGGACACAGCAGGACACAGCGGACACAGCGGGGACACAGTGGGACACAGCGGGACAAAGTGGAGACACAGCGGGACACAGCAGGCACACAGCGGGGACACAGCGGACACAGCAGGACACAGGGGGGGACACAGCGAGACACAGTGGGGGACCCAGTGAGGACACAGCGGGACACAGCAGGGGACACAGCGAGGACACAGCGGGGGACACAGCGGGGGACAAAGCGGGACACAGCGGGGAACACAGCGAGGACACAGCGGGACACAGCGGGGGACACAGCGAGGACACAGCGGGGGACACAGCGGGACACAGCGGGGACACAGCAGGAACACAGCGGGGGACAGAGCCGGAAACAGCGGGGGACACAGAGGGGTACACAGCGGGACACAGCAAGGAAAAAAGCGAGGCCACAGCAGAACACAGCGTGGGACACAGCGAGGACACAGCGGGACACAGCGGCGACAAAGCAGTCGACACAGCGGGACACACTGGCGGACACGGCGGGACATAGCTGGGGACACAGGGAGGACACAGCGGGACCCAGTGGGACCCAGCGTCGATACAGCGGGGACACAGCGGGACACAGCGAGGTACACAGCTGGGGACACAACGGGACACAGCGGGGGACACAGCGAGGACACAGCGGGACACAGCGGGACACTGCGGGAACATAGCGGGACACAGCGCGGGACACAGCGGAACACAGCGGGACACAGCTGGGAACATAGCGGGGACACAGCGGGATACAGCGGAGGACACAGGGAGGACACAGCCTGACACAGCAGAACAAAGCGGGGGACAAAGCGGGAGACAGCGGGGGACACAGCGAGGACACAGCGGGACACAGCGGGGACAAAGCAGTAGACACAGCGGGACACAGTGGCAGACACGGCGGGACATAGCTGGGGACACAGGGAGGACACAGCGGGACCCAGTTGGACCCAGCATCGATACAGCGTGGACACAGCGGGACACAGCGAGGTACACAGCTGGGGACACAACGGGACACAGCGGGGGACACAGCGAGGACACAGCGGGACAAAGCGGGACACTGCGGGAACATAGCGGGACACAGCAGGGTACATAGCGGGACACAGCGGGACACAGCTGGGGACATAGCGGGGACACAGCGGGACACAGCGGGGGAAACAGCGAGGACATAGCGTGACACAGCGGGGACACAGCGGGGGACAAAGCGGGAGACAGCGGGGGACAAAGCGAGGACACAGAGGGACACAGCGGCCACACAGAGGGGACTCAGCGGGGGACACAGCAGGGGACAAAGAGGGACACCACGGGACACAGTGGGACACAGTGGGACACAGCGGGACCCTGCGGGGACAGAGCAGGACAAAGTGGGGGACACGGCGGGACACAGCGGAGACAGAGATGGGCCACAGCGGGACACAGCCGTGACACAGCTGGACACAGCGGGGTACACAGCAGGATACAGCGGGACACAGCGGGGACTCACCAGGGGACACAGCGGGGGACAAACTGGGACACCATGGGACACAGTGGGACACAGCGGGACACAGCGGGGATACTGCGGGAACATAGCAGGACACAGCGGGGTACACAGCGGGACACAGCAGTGGACACAGCGGGACACAGCGGGGGACACAGCGAGCACACAGCGGGTCACAGCGGGACACAGCGTGGGACAAAGCAGGAGACAGCGGGGGACACAGCGAGGACACAGCTGGACACAGCGGGGTACACAGCGGGACACAGCGGAGGACACAGAAGGGTACACAGCGGGACACAGAGAGAAACACAGCGAGGTCACAGCGGGGGCCAAAGCAGGACAACACGGGACACAGTGTGACACAGTGGGACACAGCGGGGACACTGCAGGGGCACAGCGGGACAAAGCGGGCGACACAGCGCGACACAGCAGGACACAGTGGGGACACAGCGGGGGACAGCAGGGGACAGAGAGGGGACACAGCAGGACACAGCGGGGACACAGCTGGACACAGCGGGGTACACAGCGGAACACAGGGGGCACACATTTGGGATACAGCGGGGGACACAGCGGGACACAGCGGGTCACAGCGGGGGACACAGCGGGACACAGCGGGGGAAACAGAGGGGTACACAGCGGGACACAGCCGGGAACAAAGCGTGGACACAGCGGGACACACCGGGACACAGCGTCAATACAGCGGGGACAGAGCGGGTCACAGCAGGGACACAGCGAGACACAGCGGGACACAGCGAGGGACACAGCGTCAATACAGCGGGGACACAGCAGGACACAGCAGGACACAGCGGGGGACACAGCAGGGACACAGCAGGGACACAGCGGGGGACACAGCGGGACCCAGCGGGACACAGCAGGGACACAGCAGGGACACAGCGGGGGACACAGCGGAGGACACAGCGGGGGACACAGCGGGACACAGTGGGGACACAGCAGGGACACAGCAGGGACACAGCGGGGGACACAGCGGGGTACACAGCGGGACACAACGGGGAACACAGCCAGGACACAGCGGGACCCAGCAGGACACAGCGTCGATACAGCGGGAACACAGCGGGACACAGCGGGGTACACAGCTGGGGACACAACGGGACACAGCGGTGGACACAGCGAGGACACAGCGGGAGACAGCGGGGACACTGCGGGAACATAGCTGGACACAGCGGGGTACACAGCGGGACACAGCTGGGGACACAGAGTGGTACACAGAGGGACACAGCGGGAAACACAGCGAGGTCACAGCGGGGGACCAAGCGGGACAACACGGGACACAGTGTAACACAGCGAGACACAGCGGGACACAGCGGGGGACAAAGCGCGGGACAACAGGGGACAGGGGACACAGCGGGACACAGCGGGGACACAGCTGGACACAGAGGGGTACACAGAGGGACACAGCGGGCACACAGTGGGGACACAGCAGGACACAGCGGGACACAGCGGGGACGGAGCATGACAGAGCATGACACAGCGAGGACACATTGGGACACAGCGGGGACACAGCGGAACTCAGCGGGAGACACAGCAGTACACAGCGGGACACAGTGGGACACACCGGGGAGACAGCAGGGACACAGTGGGGGACACAGCGGGACACAGTGGGTCACAGCGGGGGACACAGCGAGACACAGCGGGGGATACAGAGTGGTACACAGCGGGACACAGGGGGAAAACAGCGCGGACACAGCGGGACACAGCGTCGATACAGTGGGGACAGAGCGGGTCACAGCAAGGACACAGCGGGGGACACAACGGAACACAGCGGGAAACAGCGGGGGACCCAGCAAGGACACAGCGGGACACAGCGGGGAACACAGCGAGGACACAGCGGGACACAGCGGGACACAGCGTCGATACAGAGGGTACTCAGCGGAGGACACAGCGGGGGAAACAGCGGGGACAAAGTGGGACACCACGGGACAGTGTGACACAGCGGGACACAGCGGGGACACTGCGGGGACACAGCAGGACAAAGCGGGGGACATAGCGGGACACAGTGTCACACATTGGGGGACACAGCGGGGGACAGCGGAGACAGAGATGGGCCACAGCGGGACACAGCGGTGACATAGCTGGACACAGCGGGGTACACAGTGGGACACAGCGGGCACACCGGGGACACAGCGGCACAAATCGGGACACAGTGGGGACACAGTGGGACACAGCGGGACAAAGCGGGGGACACAGCGGGACACAGCTGGGGACACAGAGAGGACACAGCGGGATACAGCGGGGGACACAGTGAGGACACAGCGGGACACAGCCGGGGAAAAAGCGGGACACAGCGGAGACACAGCAGTGGACACAGCGGGACACAGCGGGGGACACAGCCGGACACAGCGGGGGAAACAGTGGGGGACACAGTGGGACACAGTGGGACACAGCGGGGGACACATGGGGAACACAGCGGGACACAGCGGGGACACAGCGGGACTCAGCGGGGGACACAGCAGTATACAGCAGGACAATGCGGGGACACAGCAGGGACACAGCGGGGGACACAGCGGGACACAGCGGGGAACACAGCGGGACACAGAGGGGGACACAGAGGGGTACACAGCGGGACACAGCTGGGAACACAGCGGGTCACAGCGGGACACAGCGGGAACACAGCTGGACACAGCGGGGTACACAGTGGGACACAGGGGGCACACAGTGGGGACACAGCGGGGGACACAGCGGGACACAGCGGGTCAAAGTGGGGGACACAGTGGGGGACACAGCGGGGGACAGCAGAGGACAGAGAGGGGACACAGCGGCGACACAGAGGGGACGCAGCTGGGGACACAGCGTGGGACAAAATGGGACACCACGGGACACAGTGTTACACAGCGGGACACAGCGGGGACACTGCGGGACACAGCAAGATAAAGCGGGGGACACAGCGGGACACAGCGGGGGACAGCGGGGGACACAGCGGGACACAGTGGGCTACCCAGTGAGGACACAGCGGGACACAACAGGGGACACAGCGAGGACACAGCGGGGGACACAGCAGGGGACACAGCAGGACACAGTGGGGAACACAGCGAGGACACAGCGGGACACAACGGGACACAGCGTCGATACAGCGGGGAGGCAGCGTTACATAGCGTGGTTCACACTGTGGACACAACGGGACACAGTGGGGGCACAGCGGGACACAGCGGGACACAGTGGGACACAGCGGGGAGACAGCAGGGACACAGTGGGGGACACAGCGCGACACAGCGGGTCACAGCGGGGAACACAGCGGGACACAGCAGGGGACACAGCGAGGACATAGTGGGTCACAGCGGGACACAGCGTGGGACAAAGCAGGAGACAGCGAGGGACAAAGAGAGGACCCAGCTGGACACAGCGGGGTACACAGCGGGACACAGCAGGGGACA
>NW_012296005.1:0-4907 GCF_000151885.1 Dipodomys ordii
AATTCATCATCTGCTTATCCTTTTGCTTCTCCTACTCCTAATCTTCCTCTTTCGCCTTCTCCATCTTCTTCTTCTGCTTCTCCTGCTGCTTCTGCTTCTGCTTATTCTACTATTTCATTTTCTTCTGCTTCTGCTTCAGATTGTGCTTCTTCTGTTTCTCCTTCTGCTTCAGATTCTGCTTCTGCTTCTTCGGCTTCTCCTGTTTCTTCTGCTTCTGCTTCTCCTGCTTCTTCTGGTTCTCCTGCTTCTCTTTCTGATTCTCCTTCTGCTTCTCCTTCTCCTGCTTCTGCTCCTTCTATTTCTTTTGCTTCTGCTTCTCACGCTCTGCTTCTTCTGCTTCTCTACTTCTCGTTCTGCTTCTCTTCGTCGGCTTCTCTTTCTACTTCTCCTTCTGCTTCTTCTGATTCTGCTTCTTCTTCTTCTCCTTCTGCTTCTGCTTCTTCTGCTTCTCCTGCTACTCCTTCTGCATCTCCTTCTGCTTGTGCTTTTCCTTCTGCTTCTTCTTCTGCTTCTGCTTCTCCTTCTTCTGCTTCTCCGTCTGTTTCTGCTTCTTCTGTTTTTCCTGCTTCTCCTTCTGCTTCTCATTCATCTTCTCCTTCTGTTTCGCCTTCTCGTTATTCTGCTATTCCTGCTGCTTCTCTATCTGCTTCTGCATCTTCAGCTTCTTCTGCTACTGCTTCTGCTTCTGCTTCTTCTGTTTCTTCTGCTTCTCTTTCTGCTTCTCCTGCTTTTGCTTCTCTTTCTGCTTCTGCTTCTCCTTCTGGTTCTCCTTCTTCTCCAGATTCTGCTTCTTCTGCTTCTCCTGCTTCTCCTTCTGCTTCAGGTTCTGCTTCTGCTTCTTCAGCTTCTTCTGCTTCTATTTCTGCTTCTCCTTCTGTTTCTGCTTCTCTTTCTGCTTCTGCTTTTTATCCTCCTTCTATTTCTTTTGATTCTGCTTCTCCTGCTTCTGTTCTCCTGCTTCTCCTTCTGTTTCTCTTTATGCTTCTCCTTCTGCTTCTCCTTCTTCTGATTCTACTTCTGCTTCTGCTTCTGCTTCTCCTTCTGCATCTTCTTCTGTTTCAATTTCTCCTTCTTCTGCTTTTAATTCTGCTTCTGCTACTCCTGCTTCTGCTTCTTCTGCTTCTCCTGCTTCTCCTTCTCCTTCTCTTTCTGCTTCTGCTTATCCTTCTGTTTCTCCTACTCCTAATCCTTCTCTTTCTCCTTCTCCTTCTTCTTCTTCTGCTTCTCCTGCTGCTTCTTCTTCTGCTTCTTCTGCTTTTTCTGTTTCTTCTTCTTCTGCTTCAGCTTCTGCTTCTTCTGCTTCTCCTTCTGCTTCTGTTTCTCCTTCTGCTTCTGCTCTTCTCCTTCTGTTTCTGCTTCTCCTGCTTCTTCTTCTTCTGCTTCTCCTACTTCTCCTTCTGCTTCTCCGTCTCCTTATCCTTCTCCTTCAATTTCTCCTTCTTGTGCTTCTCATTCTGCTTCTGCTTCTCCTGCTTCTGCTTCTTCTGTTTCTCCTTCTGCTTCTCCTTCTGCTTCTCTTTCTGCTTCTTATTCTGCTTCTGCTCCTCCTACTCCTAATCCTTCTCTTTCTCCTTCTTCTTCTGCTTCTCGTTCTGCTTCTGCTTCTTCTGCTTGTTCGGTTTCTTCTGCTTCTGCTTTTCCAGCTTCTGTTGCTTCTGCTTCTCCTTCTGCTTCAGGTTCTCCTTCTGATTCTTCGGCTTCTCCTGTTTCTTCTGCTTCTGCTTCTCCTGCTACTGCTTCTTCTGCTTCTCTTTCTGCTTCTCCTTCTGCTTCTGCATCTCCTTCTGCTCCTTCTCTTTCTTCTGTTTCTTCTTCTTCTTCTGCTTCTCCCGATTCTGCTTCTTCTGCTTCTCCTGTTTGTCCTTCTCCTTCTGCATCTCCTTCTCCTTCTTCTCCTTCTCTTTCTGCTTCTGCTTCTTCTGATTCTCCAACTTCTCCTTCTTCTTCTCCTTCTGTTTCTGCTTCTCTTTCTGCTTCTGCATCTCCTTCTGCTTCACATTCTGCTGCTCTTTCTCCTTCTTCTGTTTCTCCCTCTGCTTCTGCTTCTTATGCTTCTTCTTTATCTTCTGCTTCTGCTTCTCCTGCTTCTGCTTCTTATGCTTCTACTGCTTTTTCTGCTTCTGCTTCTACGTCTTTTTGTGATTCTGCTTCTCCTGCTTGTTTTTCTGCTTCTTCTGCTGCTTCTCCTTAAGCTGCTTCTTCTACTTCTCCTTCTGCTTGTCTTTTTGCTTTTCCTTCTGCTTCTGCTTCAGCTTCTTCTGTTTCTCCTGCCTGAATTTCTGGTTCTACTTCTTCTGCTGCTTCTTCTTCTGCTTCTGCTTCTACTTCTGATTCTGATTCTGCTTCTTCTGCTTCTTCTCTTTCGGCTTCTCCTGCTTCTGCTTCTTGTGCTTCTCCTGCTTCTCTTTCTGCTTCTCATTCCGCTTCTGCTTCTCCTTCTGCTTCTGCTTCTCCTCCTTCTCCTTCTCCTACTTCTGCTTCTCTTTCAGCTTCTGCTTCTTCTGCTTCTCCTGCTTCTCCTTCTGCATCTCCTTCTGCTTGAGCTTCTCCTTATGCTTCTTCTTCTGCCTCTACTTCTCCTTCTCCTTCTTTTGCTTCTCCTTTTGCTTCTGCTTCTTCTGCTTTTACTGCTTCTCCTTCTGCTTCTCCTGCTTCTCCTTCTGCATCTTCTTCTGCTTCTGCTTCTCCTTCTCCTTCTTCTGCTTCTCCTTCTGATTCTCCTTCTGCTTCTTGTTCTTCTGCTTTACCTGCTTCTCTTTCTGCTTCTCCTTCTGCTTCTCCTTCTGTTTCTCCTTCTCCTTCTTGTTCTTCTGCTTTTCCTTCTGCTTCTCGTTCTGCTCATGCTACAACTGCTACTGCTTCTACTTCTTCTGTTTCTTCTGCTTCTGCTTCTGCTTTTGATTGTCTTTCTGCTTCTGCCTCTCCTTCTGCTTCTCCTTCTGCTTCTGCTTCTCCTTCTGCTTCAGCTTCTGCTCTTCTCCTTCTTCTGTTTCTTTTGCTTCTGATTCTTCTGCTTCTTCTTCTTCTGTTTCTACTTCTGCTTCTCCTTCTCTTTTGGCTTCTACTTCTGCTTCTTCTGATTTTCCTCCTTCTCTTTCTTGTTGTCCTTCTGTTTCTGCTTCTCTTTCTGCTTCTGATTCTCCTTCTACTGCTCCTTCTCCTCCTCCTTTTTCTGCCTCTCCCACCGCTTCTGTTTCTGCTTCTTTTGCTTATTCTTTTTCTCCTCTTCTGCTTCACCTGGTTCTGCTTCTTCTGCTTCTACTGCTTCTCCTTATGCTTCTCCTTATGCTTCTTCTTCTTCATCTTCTCCTTCTTCTTCTCTTTCTTTCGTTTCTGTTTTCCTGCTTCTTCTGCTTCTCCTGCTTCTCTTTCTGTTTTCCATCTCTTTCTGCTTCTCCTTCTGCTTCTGCTTCTTCTCCTTCTTCTGTTTCTTCTGCTTCTGCTTCTCCTGCTTCTGCTTCTCCTGCTTCTCGTTCTATTTCCCTTTCTGCTTCTCTTTCTGCTTCTCTTTCTCCTTCTTCTGCTTCTCCTTCTGCTTCTTCTTCTCCTTCTGATTCTGCTTCCGCTTCTGCTTCCGCTTCAATTTCTCCTTCTGCTTCTCAATCTGCTTCTGTGTCTTCTGTTTCTTCTGCTTCTGCTTCTCCTGCTTCTCCTTCTGCGTCTCTTGCTGCTTTTGCTTATCCTTTTTCTTCTCCTACTCCTAATCCTTCTCTTTCGCCTTCGACGTCTTCTTCTTCTGCTTCTCCTGCTGCTTCTGCTTCTGCTTATTCTACTATTTCTGTTTGTTCTGCTTCTGCTTCAGATTGTGCTTCTTCTGTTTCTCCTGCTTCAGATTCTGCTTCTGCTTATTCGGCTTCTCCTATTTCTTCTGCTTCTGCTTCTCCTGCTT
This sequence comes from Dipodomys ordii, assembly GCF_000151885.1. Lineage (NCBI taxonomy): Eukaryota > Metazoa > Chordata > Mammalia > Rodentia > Heteromyidae > Dipodomys > Dipodomys ordii. The sequence goes on from NW_012296005.1 coordinate 3,890, forward strand.
CTTCTGCTTCTCCTGCTTCTCTTTTGCTTCTCCTTCTGCTACTGCTTCTCCTTCTGCTTCTGCTTCAGCTCTTCTCTTTCTTCTATTTCTTATGCTTCTGTTTCTTCTTCTTCTTCTTCTTCTTCTTCTTCTTCTTCTTCTTCTTCTTCTTCTTCTTCTTCTCTTTCTTCTGATTCTACTTCTGCTTCTCGTTCTTCTCCTCTTTCTGGTTCTACTTCTGCTTCTTCTGCTTCTCCTTCTTGTTCTCCTTCTGTTTCTGATTCTCTTTCTGCTTCTGCTTCTCCCTCTGCTTCTCCTTCTCCTTTTCTTCTTCTGCTTCTCCCACTGCTTCTGCTTCTGCTTCTTTTGCTTATTCTTTTTCTTCTGCTTCTGCTTCTCCTGCTTCTGCTTCTTCTGCTTCTACTGCTTCTCCTTATGCTTCTCCTTATGCTTCTCCTTATGCTTCTCCTTAGGCTGATGCTTCTTCTTCTTCTTCGTCTTCTTCTTCGTCTCCTTCTTCTTCTTCTTCTTCTTCTTCTTCTTCTTCTTCTTCTTCTTCTTCTTCTTCTTCTTCTTCTTCTTCTCCTTCTCTTTCTTCTGCTTATGATTTTCCTGCTTCTTCTGCTTCTACTGCTTCTCTTTCTGCTTCTCATTCTGCTTCTGCTTCTCCTAATGCTTCTCCTATTGCTTCTGCTGCCCTTCCTTCTCCTTCTTCTTCTCCTACTTCTGCTTCTCCTTCTGCTTCTGCTTCTTCTGCTTCTCATGCTTCTCCTTCTGCATCTTATGCTGCTTCTGCTTCTCCTTCTGCTGCTTCTTCTGCTTCTGCTTCTCCTTCTTCTGTTTCTCCTTCTGATTCTCCTTCTGCTTCTCCTTCTGTTGCTCCTTCTCCTTCTTCCAATGATTCTGCTTCTTATGCTTATTACTTTTCTTCTGCTTCTGCTTCTCCTGCTTCTGCTTCTCTGCTTCTACTGCTTCTCCCTTATGCTTCTCCTCCTCCTCCTCCTCTGCTCCTCCTCTATCTCTCTTCTTTTCTCTTCTC
>NW_012296006.1:0-1529 GCF_000151885.1 Dipodomys ordii
GGGGCCGCCGATTCCTTTCCTGGCTCCGTTCCTCGCGGCGGAGGTCCTTGGGGTCCTCCCGAGGGCGTGCCACCCCGCGGGCGGGTACGGTGGTACCCGGCTGTCCGGCGGGGGACCTGGCCTCGCCCGCCCCCCGCAGTGCAGCCGTCGGGACACGCCCTGGGCGCGGGGCGAGCGCGGCGGGAACCGGACGCACCCCGGCCTTGTGTGCGCCCCCGCCCTCCCCGGTGCGGCACGGGGTCAAGGGCAGGTGGGTGCGGAGCGCAAGGTCGCGCCGGGCCGGCCCGGGAGGGTGGGGGTGTCACGTGACCAGGCCGGGCGAACTTGGCCTTGCAGCCGTGGGCGCGCCGGGGTGGCCCCAGGGGTCCCCCCCTCCCCCGCCGCCCCCGGGACCGGCCAGTCGCCGGTGTCTCTCCTGTGCCTCGGGGAAGGCCACCGATCCGTGTGGCTTCTCTGCTGGAAACCCGGGTCTGGTTTCCGGAAACGAAGACGAGGCCTCCATGTACTTTTCAGGAGTTAAGAATGACAACTAATGACCAGATTGCCCACACAGAACGAACTTATTATTCATATTCGCAGCCGGGGCGGGCTTGGCACGCATGCGTGGAAGCGTGCCAGGGCGTAGTGGGGACCCGGTCACCGGGTGAAGGGAAAGTGGGCTTTGAACCGCGTATTCTGTTACCCGGGCTCCTCGCCGCGGAGTCTGGTTTCTGGGCCGTCCAGATCTGCAGGCATGTTTATTCTGCGAGGCCACAAGCTTCCATGGATTAAAAAAGGGCTGGACAGCCCTGCCCCCCCCCCCGCACTTCGGGCGGCGCTGGGGACCGAGGGCCGGGCGCGCGAGGCCGGGCCCCATTAGCATTCCGAGTGGGTCGGGCCGGCCGGGAGCCAGCGGGCTCCTTTTCTCATGTAAATGGCTGGTTTCCTTCCCACGAGGCGTCGCCGGTCGCGACCTTCCACCCGAACCCCATCTCCTGCGTCGCAGGCACGGGGGGGGGGCAGGTGCCGGGGCGCACGCTCCCGTGTGCGGGGAGGCCGGCCAGCGCGGGCCGGGACCGCCCGGCGTGTTTGCCCTGGAAACCCGCGGCTTCACCCGGAGTCGGCCTGGGTCTCCCGGGAGGCTCGGGGCTCCCCGCCCGTGCTTAGCCAATCCCGGGCCCATTCATAAAAACGCTACGGGCTTCGCCGGCCGCGCGCCCCCGCCCCGCGGACGCGCCCCCGGAGGCCGTGCGGTGGGATGCGGCGTCCGCCGCCACGCGAGCCCCGCGCCCCCGGCCCGTCCGCGAGGGCCGGCGCCCCGGGGGCTCGCGATCGTCGGGCGGCGGCGGCCTGGCTCCGGGACGAGCTCCGTGGGCACAGCCCGGGGAAAACAATCTGAGCGCCAGCCACGCGCCCGCGGGGGCTGGGCTCCGGGTAACCTTTTCTTCTACTTTTCTCCGCCGTCACGCGACGCCGCGCGTTGTGGGGGGGTGTATAAGGGCGGTGCTCGAATGCTACATTTGAAAGGCTGGATCGCGGGTATTCCTCGG
>NW_012296007.1:0-4906 GCF_000151885.1 Dipodomys ordii
TCATATAAGGGAGAATATAGAAAGGTGACATTGATTCAGTTCCATTGTATTCATAAGCTGGCTTGTGGAATTAAATCCCTTTGTAAAATTCATTAACAAAAAAAAACCACTTTAAAAATGCTCTAGTAAAAGAAGTATATTAAAACTGTATGTAAATTAGTCACTGGTGGCCCAAGCCTATAATCCGGATACTCAGGTACCTGAGAACTAAGGATATCTGTATCCAGTCTAGGCTTAAATATGGGAGAGAATCTTACCTTCAATTAGACAGCCAAATGCCAGGAATGGAGTTGTGGCTCAAGAGGTAGAATGACAGCCTTGAACAGATGAACTAAACATGAATATGAGATCATATTTTCAAGCTTCAGTAAGCAGTGCTTAAAATGAACAAGCAAACAAAAATATTATGATTGGGTTGGCTTCAAACCATGATAATCTGGTATCTTCCTCATGTGCATGTTGACTACCATGTGTGAGTAACTGAGTCGTGGCTCATATTTGCTATGTCTTCTAGCTGTCCTAATTCAACTTGCCAGAAGTAAATATATTTTGATAAATTTACAAATTAGAAAAATGGTAAAAATGAGAGATTAAAGAATTAAATGCGCCTGCTGAGTTTTGCATGTTACAATGAGGAAGAAAGTTTCAAAATAATAGAGAATAAGGGCTCCAAAATTTTAACAGTTTTCCAATTGTATATATTCATAGATGAACTAGTTTAACTTTGCTTGTTTTTTTTTTTTTGTTTTGTTTTAGTTAGGGAGCAAAAGGAGAAAAGATGTTGCTCTTTAGTTTGCTTTTGCTTTTTAAGATAGGGAGTGGCACTATTCTCTAGCTGTCCACAAAACATTCTACCTCAGCTTCCAAGTAGCTGGAATTACAAAATGAGTTTATATTTGTGTACCCCTATGAATGATTTACATTTTGCATTCCTACTAGCCATTGGTAGCTCACACCTGTAATCCTACCTACTCAGGAGACTGAGATCTAAGAATCATGGTTCAAAGTCTGTCCAAGCAGGAAAGTGCATGAGACTCATCTTCAATTAACTACCAGAAAACCAGAAATAGCACGGTGGCTCAAAGCAGTAAAGGTCTAGCCTTGAGTAAAAAAAAGCAAATTAAGTTCATAATCAACCAAGGAGTTCTCAATTGTGAAATCACTGACAGAAAATGCAAAGAAAAGTATTGGTTTAGAGTGTTTTACTTTTAGATAAAATACTTTTGCTTGAATTTGTCTTGATGCATACATACAAATATGGACATATATAAAAGTAAAGTCTGTGGAGAAAGTGGTATTGTTTAAATAGGGTTAAATGTGGACCCATTGCAACAATGAGATATACACGTCATTATGTCGAAAAATGAAATTTACCACTTTGGTGCGAGGTGGAGTTTAGCGGGGAGGAGTGAGTGGGTGCAGGGGGAGGATGGGAATAGATGGAAAGGAGAAACAAAGGAGGAGGCTACAATGCTTGATAAAAATGTACTCATTATATTGCTCATGTAATTGTAACCGCTCTGTACAGTATTTTCACAATAAAAAATAAAATGAAATAAAGAAATCAAAAGAAAATAATATGTGTAGCAAAAAACGGTGTGATCGACTCTATAAAATCTGTGGCTCATCTTTTTGAACATTGAGAATTTGCCAAAGGGAAAACACAGTCATTTCTGGAAACCTCAACAAAGTGTCATTTTGTGGAAATGGAAGTGTGTTCCAAAGGAAATAGGAGGTGAGAAAGTAGAAAGTAAATATAGCCAACTCTTTCTGAAATTAGAATTGAAAAGTGAGCTTTGAATATTCCAAAAAGTAGGATTTGACATGAGCGTGATTTTTTTTAAGTAGTTAAAAAATAGTATTGAATGTTTGATGGTAGGACAGTCCCCAGGAGAAAAGCTGCAAGAGAGAAGTGAAAAGCCGCAAGAAAGCATGAAAAACAAATACATGACAAAAAAATGAGGATGAACGAATGAAAGGACAAATAATTTGTGATTACAGTCAATTGATTGAAGGATGTATGGATTTTGTGATGTACTTATTACCAAAAGACTTGGAATAAATATTTGTGAACAACTGGGAAAATATATAACAATCATTTGTTTATTACACTTCCAGGTATAATAACAAAATGAGTGTAATATTAAACTCTTGAATTAGTTTAGTGTTTCCATTTTGACCTAATAATGGTGATCAAATTTAAACTCTGACATACAACAAATTATGTCATATGTGCCACTAGCATGAAAGTAGACGTTCCTTGCATTCTTTCCAAAATCAAGAGTGGAATCTTAATGAAAAAAGATTATTCTATGAAGTTAGTCAAATACAATCAATCTAAATGTTTCGTTTTGGAGATAAAAAAATTGAAAGGTGAATAACAGCATGTTTATATGTTGTGAATAGAGAAGAACATAGTTTTTAAAAGACAAAGTTCCGTTTCATATCAAATAAGCAAAAAGGTAGAAAATGTGATGAGTCTTACAAGGAACAATGTTGAATTTTATTTTTTATGTTTATTTTTTGTGAATATACTGTACAGAGGGATTACAATTACATGGGCAAGATAATGAGTACATTTCTTATCAAGCATTGCAGCCAAGTCCTTTGTTTAACCTTCACATCCCTTCACAGCCTCCCTCTTTAATCACACCCAATCCTTGCCCCCCCCCGCACCAAAATTGTAAAGTTCGTTTTCGACATGACAACGTGTACTACTCATTGTTGCAACGGGTCCATCTGTATCCTTAAACGACTTGTTTTTCCCCATCTCCTCCACAAATTATACCGACATCAAATATAGTGAAACCAGGGGTCATACTGTGGGGGAGGGACATACAAAGCAACAAAGAAGTAATGTTATAAAAGCTTTAGAAACAAGTTCATGAAAGAAAAAAACAGGTAAATACATATCTAAGCGTTCATTTTCTTAACATCACATTATCTGACCTTTTCTGCTTGACTCATACATATACTAGATATTGCAAATAAGGGAAACCATGGACCTATGTTTATTTGGGCTTTTCTTATTTCACTTAATATAATTTTTTCCAAGCCTTTCCATTTCCTAATAAATGGGGAAATGTCATTTTTTCTGATGGAGCCATAGAATTCCATTGTGTATATATAGCACATTTTCCTGATCCATTCCTATACTGAGGGGTATCGGGGTTGGTACCAGATCTTAGCTATGGTAAATAATGCTGCAATAAACATAGTTGTGCTGGTAGCTTTAGTGTGGTCTTGTTTGTAAACATTTAGGTAAATGCCCAAAAGTGGGATTGCTGGGTAATAGGGGAGCTCAATGTGGAGTCTTTTGAGGAACCTCCCCACTGCTTTCCAAAGTGGTTGAACAAGTTTACACTCCCACCAAAAAAAAAGTAAGGTTCCGTTCTGTCCACATCCCCTCCAGGATCTGTTGTTGTTAGAGTTCTTGATTTTTGCCATTCTAATTGGGGTGAAGTGGTATCTCAAAGTTGTTTTGATTTGCATTTATTTTATGGCTAGGAGGTTGAACATTTCTTCATGTGTCTATTGGACATCCTTCTTTCCTCTTCAGAGAAGTTTCTCTTTAAGTCTTTAGTCCACTTATTTATTGGGCAGTTGTTTCTTTGAGGATTTGTTGTTCGGTGATTTAATTTTTAGAGTTCCAAGTATATTTTAGGTATGAGACCCTTGTCTGTTGTATCGCTAGTGCAGATATTCTCCACACCCATGGGCTTTCTATTGATCTTGCTAGCTATGTCCTTTGCCATGCAGAAGCTCTGCAACTTCATGCAATCCCACTTGTCCAACCATTCTGTGATTTGTTGTGTTTCCGTGGATCTATTAAGAAAATTTCAGCTTGAACCAAGGAGACCTAAGGTTTCTCCTATTCCATCCTGTAATCTTTTCAGAATGTCTGCTTTGACTCCAAGGTCTTTGATCCATTTGGAGTTGATTCTGGTGCAGGGTGATATATAAAGATCTAGCTTTAGTTTTCGACAAGTAATTGACCAATTTTTCCAGGACCATTTACTGAAGAGCCTGTCTTCCTTCCATTCTATTGTTTTAGCTATCTTATCGAAGAATAGATGGCTATAGGCCTGTAGGTTCATTTCTGGGTTTTCAATATTATTCCATTGGTCCTGAGGTCTGTTCTTATGCCAGTATTAAGCTGTTTTATTACTATGGCTTTATAGGAGAGTTTGAAATTTGGTATTGATATTCCTCCAGCAGTGTTCTTTCTGTTTGCGTGCGTTTTTACTATTCGGGGTCTTTTATTGTTCCATATGAATTTTTGGATTGCCTCTTCTATTTCCTTGAAGAATGAGGTTGGGATTTTGATAGGTATCACATTGAATTTGTAGATAGCCTTGGGAAGTATTGCCATTTTCAAGAGGTTAATCTTTGCAATCCAGGAACTTGGGAGTTTTTGCCTTTTTCTAAGTTCTGTTCTTAGTTCCTTTTTCAAGATTTTAAAGTTTTCATCAAAGAGGTCCTTCACTTCTTTGGTGAGGTTAATTCTGAGGTATTTTATTTTTTGTGGGGCTATTACAAATGGAGTTGCTTTCCTAATTTCAGCCCCACTTTTCTCATTGTTGGAATACAGAAAAGCCATTTAATTTGGGGGGTTAATTTTTATACCCTGCTACATTGCCAAAGTTTTGAATCAGCTTGAGTAATTTGGGAGTGGAGTCTATGGGATTCTTTAAGTACATGTTCATGTCATCTGCAAAGTGGGAGTTTTATTTTTCTTTCCTTAATTGTATCCCTTTTATGACTGGATCCTGTCTTATTGCTGTAGCAGGGCATTCTAATACTAGGTTGAAGAGAATTGGAGAGAGTGGACTTCCTTGTCTTGTTCATGAGTTAAGAGGAAACGGCTTTAGTTTTTCCCCATTAAGTATAATGCTGGCTGTAGGTT
>NW_012296008.1:0-4906 GCF_000151885.1 Dipodomys ordii
CGCTGTGTCCCGCTGTGTAACACTGTGTCCTGTGGTGTCCCACTTTGTCCCACATTGTGTCCCCCGCTGAGTCCCCTCTGTGTCGCCGCTGTGTCCCTCTGTGTCCTCGCTGTGTCCGCTGCAGTCTCCCGTTTTGTCTCACGCTGTGTTCCGCTGTGTCCTGCTGGGTCCCCCGCTGTGTCCCGCTGTGTCCCACGCTGTGTTTCGCTGTTTCCCGCTATGTCCAGCTCGGTCCCTGCTGTGTCCCGCTGTGTGCCCGCTGTGTCCCGCTGTGTACTCCGTTGTGTCCAGCTGTATCACCGCTGTGTCTCGCTTTCGCCCCTCTCTGTCTCCGCTGTCCCCTGCTGTGTCCCCCGCTGTGTCCCGCTGTGTGCCGCTGTGTCCCCCACTTTGTCCCGCTGAGTCCCCTCTGTGTCACCGCTGTGTCCCGCTGTGTACCCCGCTGTGTCCCACTATGTTTCCGCATTGTCCCCGCTGTGTACCGCTCTTTCCCGCTTTGTCCTCTCTGTGTCCCCCGCAGTGTCCCGTTGTGTCCCCAGCTGTGGACCCCGGTGTGTCCCGCTGTGTCCCCGCTGTAACGACGCTGGGTCCCGCTGGGTCCCGCTATGTCCTCCCTGTGTTCCCCGCTGTGTCCCGTTGTGTCCCCAGCTGTGTACCTCGCTGTGTCCCGCTGTGTCCCAGCAGTATCGACGCTGGGTCCCGCTGGGTCCCGCTGTGTCCTCCCTGTGTCCCACGCTCTGTCCCACTGTGTCCGCCACTGTGTCCCGCTGTGTCTACTGCTTTGTCCCTGCTGTGTCCCGCTGTGTCCCGCTGTGTCCTCGCTGTGTCCCACGCTGTGTTCTGCTGTGGCCTCACTTTTTTCCCCGCTGTGTCCCGCTGTGTACCCCTCTGTGTCCCCCCGCTGTGTCCCGCTGTGTCCCCCGCTGTGTCCCTGCTGTGTCCCCGCTGTGTCCCGCTGTGTCCCGCTGTGTACTGCTGTGTCCCCCGCTGAGTCCCGCTGTGTCCCAATGTGTCCTCGCTCTGTCCCCCTCTGTGTACCGCTGTGTCCTTCCTGTGTCCCCGCTGTGTCCTACTGTGTCCCGCTGTGTCCCGCTCTGTCCTTGCTGTGTCCCCCACTGTGTGCAGCTGTGTCCTCGCTGTGTCCCCCGCTGTGTCTTGCTGTGTCCTTTTGTGTCACGCTGTTTCCCCGCTGTGTCCCTCTGTGTACCCCGCTGTGTCCAGCTTTGTCCCCGCCGTGTCTCGCTGTGTCCCCCGCTGTGTCCCACTGTGTCCCCCGCTGAGTCCCCGCTGTGTCCCCGCTGTGTCCCACTGTGTCCCGCTGTGTCCTTGCTGTGACCCGCTCTGTCCCCACTGTATCGACGCTGTGTCCCGCTGTGTCCTCGCTGTGTTCCCCGCTGTGTCCCGCTGTGTACCACTCTGTGTCTCCCGATGTGTCCCGCTGTGTCCCTCGCTCTGTACCGCTGTGTCCTGCTTTGTCCCCCACTGTGTCCCTGCTGTCTCCCCGGTGTGTCCCAGTGTGTCCCGCTGTGTACTGCTGTGTCTCCCGCTGAGTTCCGCTGTGTCCCGCTGTGTCCCCAGTGTGTGCCCGCTGTGTCCCTCTGTGTACCCCGTTGTGTCCATCTGTGTCCCCACTGTGTCCCGCTGTGTCCCCTGTCCCCTGCTGTCCCCCGCTGTGTCCCCCGCGGTGTCCCGCTCTGTCTCGCTGTGTCCCTGCTTTGTCCCGCTTTGCCCCTGCTGTGTCACCGTTCTGTCCCGCTGTGTCACACTGTGTCCCGTGTTGTCCCGCTTTTTCCCCCGCTGTGACCTCACTATGTTTCCAGCTGTGTCCCGCTGTGTACCACTCTGTGTCCCCCGCTGTGTCCCGCTGTGTACCCGCTGTGTCCCTCTATGTTCCCTCAGTGTCCCAGCTGTGTCCCGCTGTGTCCTCGCTGTGTCCACTGCTGTGTCCCGCTGTGTACCCCGCTGTGTCCCGCTATGTCTCTGCAGTGTCCCCGCTGTGTCCCGCTGTGTCCCACTGTGTCCTGTGGTGTCCCAGTTTGTCCCCCGCTGTGTCCCCTGGTGAGTCCCCGCTGTGACCTGCTGTGTCCCCGACTGGTTCCCGCTGTGTCTACTGCTGTGTCCCCGCTGTGTCCCGCTGTGTCCTCGCTGTGTCCCACGCTGTGTTCCGCTGGGTCCTCGCTGTGTCCCAAGATGTGTCCCGTTGTGTCCCCAGCTGTGTACTCCGCTGTGTCCCGCTGTGTACCCCGCTGTGTCCCGCTATGCTCCCGCAGTGTCCACGCTGTGTCCCGCTGTGTCCTCGCTGTGTCCCCCGCTGTGTCACTGCTGTGTCCCGCTGTGTCCCGCTGTGTCCCACTGTGTCCTCGATATGTCCCACGCTGTGTTCTCGCTGTGTTCTGCTGTGTCCCCCGCTGTGTCCCGCTGTGTCCCGCTGTGTCCCCCGCTGTGACCCGCTGTGTCCCGCTGTGTCCCCCGCTGTGTCCCCACTGTGTGCCCTCTGTGTCCCGCTGTGTACCCCGCTGTGTCCAGCAGTGTCCCCGCTGTGTCCCGCTTTGTCCCCTCTCTGTCCCCTGCTGTCCCCCGCTGTGTCCCCCGCTGTGTTCCCACTGTGTCCCGCTGTGTCGCACGCTTTGTCCCGCTGGGCCCCTGCAGTGTCCCCGCTGTGTCCTACTGTGTCACACTGTGTCCCGTGTGGTCCTGCTTTGGCCCCCGCTGTGACCTCGCTGTGTTTCTCGCTGTGTCCCGCTGTGTACCCTTCTGTGTCTCCCGCTGTGTCCCGCTGTGTACCCTGCTGTGTCCAGCTGTGTCCTCGCTGTGTCCCCCGCTGTCTCCTGCTTTGTCCCATGCTGTGTCCCGCTGTGACCCGATGTGTCCTCGCTGTGTCCCCCGCTGTGTCCCGCTGTGTCCCCGCTGTGTCCACTGCTGTGTCCCGCTGTGTACCCCGCTGTGTCCCGCTATGTCCCTGCAGTGTCCCCGCTGTGTCCCGCTGTGTCCCACTGTGTCCTGTGGTGTCCCAGTTTGTCCCCCCGCTGTGTCCCCTGATGAATCCCCGCTGTGTCCCGCTGTGTCCCCCACTTGTTCCCGCTTGTGTCTACTGCTGTGTCCCCGCTGTGTCCCGCTGTGTCCTCGCTGTGTCCCACGCTGTGTTCCGCTGGGTCCTCGCTGTGTCCCAAGATGTGTCCCGTTGTGTCCCCAGCTGTGTACTCCGCTGTGTCCCGCTGTGTACCCCCGCTGTGTCCCGCTATGCTCCCGCAGTGTCCACGCTGTGTCCCGCTGTGTCCTCGCTGTGTCCCCCGCTGTGTCCCTGCTGTGTCCCGCTGTGTCCCGCTGTGTCCCGCTGTGTCCTCGATATGTCCCACGCTGTGTTCTGCTGTGTCCTCCGCTGTGTCCCGCTGTGTCCCCCGCTGTGACCCGGTGTGTCCTGCTGTGTCCCCCGCTGTGTCCCCACTGTGTGCCCTCTGTGTCCCGCTGTGTACCCCGCTGTGTCCAGCAGTGTCCCCGCTGTGTCCCGCTTTGTCCCCTCTCTGTCCCCTGCAGTGTCCCCACTGTGTCCCGCTGTGTCCCGCTGTGTCCCCGGTGTGCCCACTGAGTCCCGCTGTGTACCCCGCTGTGTCCAACTGTGTCCCGCTCTGTCCTGCTGTGGCCCTTCTCTGTCTCCGCTGTGTCCCGCTGTGTCCCCCGCTTTGTCCCGCTGTGTCCCGCTGTGTCCCCCGCTTTGTCCTGCTGTGTCCCCGCAGTGTCCCGCTGTGTCCCACTGTGTCACACTGTGTCCCGTTGTGTCCCCGCTGTTGTCCGCTGTGTTCCGCTGTTTCCCCCGCTGTGTCCCCCGCTATGTCCTGCTGTGTCCCCCACTGTGTCCCGCTCTGTCCTTGCTGTGTCCCCCACTGTGTCCCCCGCTGAGTCCCCGCTGTGTCACCGCTGTCTCCCGCTGTTTCCTCGCTGTGTCCCCTGCTGTCTCTGTCTCTGTCCCCCGCTGTTTCTCATGCTTTGTCCGTGCTGTGTCCCACTGTGTCCCGCTGAGTCCGGCTGTGCCCCCACTGTGTCCTGTTGTGTCCACAGCTATGTACCACGCCTTGTAACGCTGTGTCCCCGCTGTATCGACTCTGTGTCCCGCTGTGTCCTGCTGTGTCCTCGATCTGTTCCCCGCTGGGTCCTGCTGTGTCCCCCGCTGTGTCCCCCGCTGTGTCCCCCGCTGTGTCCTCGCTGTGTCCACTGATGTGTCCCGTGTGTCCTCACTGGGTCCACCACTGTGTCCCGCTGTGTCCCCCGCTGTGTCGCGCTGTGTCCGGCTGTGTCCCGCTCTGTCCCCGCTGTGTCCCTCTGTGTCCCCGCTGTGTGCCTGCTGTGTCCCGCTGGGTCTCCCGCTTTGTCTCACTGTGTCCCATTGTGTCCCTGCTGTGTCCCGCTGTGTACCGCTGTGTCCCCGCTGTGTGCCCGCTGTGTCCCGCTGTGTACCCCGCTGTGTCCAGCTGTGTCCCCCGCTGTGTTCCCCGCTGTGTTCCGCTGTGTGCCCCGCAGTGTCAGCGCTGTGTACCGCTGTGTCCTCGCTGTGTCCCCCGCTGTCTCCCGCTCTGTACCCCGCTGTGTCTCAAGCTTTGTCCTTGCTGCGTCCCACTGTGTCCCGCTGTGTCCCGCTGTGCCCCCACTGTGTCCCGTTGTGTTCACAGCTGTGTACCACGCTGTGTAACGCTGTGTCCCCGCTGTATCGACGCTGTGTCCCGCTGGGTCCCGCTGTGTCCTCGCTGTGTTCCCCGCTGTGTCCCGCTGTGTCCGCCACTGTGTCCCGCTGTGTCTACGGCTGTGTCCCCGCTGTGTCCCGCTGTGTCCTCGCTGTGTCCTCGCTGTGTCCCACGCTGTGTTCCGCTGTGTCCTCGCTTTTTCCCCGCTGTGTCCTGCTGTGTCCCTGCCA
>NW_012296009.1:0-4906 GCF_000151885.1 Dipodomys ordii
GCTCTGTCCCCGTTGTGTGTCCGCTGTGCCCCGCTGTGTACCCTTCTGTGTCCAGCTGTGTCCCCTCTGTGTCCCGCAGTGACCCCGCTGTGTCCCGCTGTGTCCCACTGTGTCCCGTGGTGTCCCGCTTTGTCCCCTGCTGTGTCCCCGGCTGAGCCTCGCTGTGTCCCCACTGTGTCCTCTCTGTGTCCCCCGCTCTGTCCTGCTCTGTTCCCCACTGTGTCTCCCGTTTTGTCCCTGCTGTGCCCCGCTGTGTCCCGCTGTGTCCCGCTGTGTCCCACACTGTGTCCCGTTGTGACAACAGCTGTGTACCCCGCTCTGTCCCTGCTGTATCGACGCTGTGTCTCGCTGGGTCCTGCTGGGTCCCTCTCTGTGTTCCCCATTGTGTCCCGCTGTGTCCCCCGCTGTGTCACTCGCTGTGTCCCCCGCTGTGTCCCGCTGTGTCCCGCTGTGTCCCCCACTGTGTCCTTGCTGTGTCCCCGCTGGGTCCCGCTGGGTCCCGCAGTGTCCCCCGCTGAGTCCCGTTGTGTCCCTGCTGTGTCCCGCTGTGTCCCCGCTCTATCGATGCTGTGTCCCGCTGGGTCTCGCTGTGTCCTCCCTTTGTTCCCCGCTGTGTCCCGCTGTGTCCCCCGCTGTGTCTCTCGCTGTGTCCCGCTGTGTCCCCGGCTGTGTCCGGCTGTGTCCCGCTGTGTCCCCCGCTGTGTCCTTGCTGTGTCCCCGCTGTGTCCCGCTGTGTCCCGCAGTGTACCCAGCTGTGTCCTGCTGTGTCACTGCTGTGTCCCGCTGTGTCCTCGCTGTGTCCCCCGCTGTGTCCCGCTTTGTCCTTGCTGTGTACCCCGCTGTGTTCCTCTGTGTCCCCGGCTGTGTCCCGCTGTGTACCCTGCTGTGTCCCCACTGTGTCACGCTGTGTTTCGCTGTGTCCGGCTGTGTCCTCGCTCAGTCTCATTCAGGGTCCAGCTGTGTCCTCCCTGTGTCCCCCGCTGTGTCCCGCTGAGTCCCCTGCTGTGTCCCGCTGTGTCCCGCTGTGTCACGCTCTGTCCCATCTGTGTCCTTCTGTGTCCAGCTCTGTCCCTGTTGTGTGTCCGCTGTGCCCCGCTGTGTACCCTTCTGTGTCCAGCTGTGTCCCCTCTGTGTCCCGCTGTGTCCCTTCTCTGTCCCCCGCTGTCCACTGCTGTGTCCCCCGGCTGTGTCCCGCAGTGTCCCCGCTGTGTCCTGCTGTGTCCTACTGTGGCCGGGGTGTCCCGCTTTTTCCCCTCTATGTCCCCTGCTGAGTCCCCTCTGTGTCCCCGCTGTGTCCAGCTGTGTCCTCGCTGTGTCCTCCGCTGTCTCCCGCTTTGTCCCACGCTGTGTCCTACTATGTCCCACTGTGTCCCTGCTGTGTCCCCCGCTGTGTCCTGCTGTGTCCCCCGCTGTGTCCTGCTGGGTCCCGCTGTGTCCCCGCTGTGTCCTGCTGGGTCCCGCTGTGTCCCCGCTGTATCCCTGCTGTGTCCGGCTGTGTCCCCCGCTGTGTCCCGCTGGGTCCCGCTGTGTCCCCCGCTGTGTACCGCTGTGTCCCCGCAGGTTAACCGCTGTTTCACGCTGTGTCCTGCTGTGTTCCGTGGTGTCCCGCTTTGTTCCCCGCTGTGTCCCGCTGTGTCCACTGCTGGGTCCCCGCTGGGTCCCGCTGTGTCTCGCTGTTTCCCGCTGTGTCCTCGCATTGTCCCAGGCTGTGTTCCGCTGTGTCCTCCCTGTGTCCCCCGCTGTGTCCTTCTGTGTTCCCCGCTGTGCCCCGCAGTGTCCCGCTGTGTCCCGCTGTGTCCTCGCTGTGTCAAACTGTGTCCCCCCTGTTTCCCCGCTGGGTCCTGCTGTGTCCCGCTGTGTCCCGCTGGGTCCCCTGCTTTGTCCCGCTGTATCCCCGCAGTGTCCCCGCTGTGTCCCGCTTTGTCCCACTGTGTCCTGTGGTGTCCCGCTTTGTCCCCCGCTATGTCCACTGCTGAATCTCCTCTGTGTCCCCGCTGTGTCCCGCTGTGTCCCCCGCTGTGTCCCGCTGTGTCCCCCGCTGTGTCCTGCTGTGTCCCGCTGTGTTTTGCTGGGACCCGCAGTGTCCCCGCTGTGTCCCCGCTGTGTCCCGCTGTGTCCCCCGCTGTGTCCCGCTGTGTCCCCGCAGGTTCACCGCTGTTTCACGCTGTGTCCCGCTGTGTTCCGTGGTGTCCCGCTTTGTCCCCCGCTGTGGCCCCCCTGAGCCACCTCTGTGTCCCCGCTGTGTCCCGCTGTGTCCTCGCTGTGTCCGCCTCTGTCTCCCGCTCTGTCCACCGCTGTCTCTCACGCTTTGTCCCCGCTGGGTCCCGCTGTGTCCCGCTGTGTCCCCCACTGTGTCCCCCGCTGAGTCCTCTATGTGTCGCCACAGTGTCCCGCTGTGTCCTCGCTGTGTCCCCTGCTATCTCCCGCTTTGTCCCACGATGTGTCCCGCTGTGTCCCGCTGTGTCCTCGCTGTGTCCCCGGCTGTGTCCTGCTGTGTTCCCGCTGTGTCCCAAGCTGTGTCCCGCTGTGTCCCGCTATGTGCCCCGCTGTGTCCTGCTGGGTGCCGCTGTGTCCAGCTGTGTGCCCCGCTGTGTCCTGCTGGGTGCCGCTGGGTCCCCGCTGGGTCCCCGCTGGGTCCCCGCTGTGTCCCGCTGTGTCCCCGCTGTATCGAAGCTATGTCCCGCTGGGTCCCGCTGTGTCCTCTTTGTGTACCCCGCTGTGTCCCACTGTGTCCCCCGCTGTGTCCCTCGCTGGGTTCCGCTGTGTCCCCTGCTGTGTCCCGCTGTATCCTCCCTGTGTCCCCCGCGGTGTCCCGCTGTGTCCCCTGCTGTGTCACTCGCTGTGTCCCTGCTGTGTCCCACTGTGTCCCACTGTGTCCCGCTGTGTCCTGCTGTGTCCCCCGCTGAGTCCTGCTGTGTACCCGCTGTGGCCCAATGTGTCCTCGCTGTGTCCCCCGCTGTGTCCCTCTGTGTCCCTCTGTGGCACCTGCTGTATCCCCGCTCTGTCCCGCTCTGTGCCCCGCTTTGTCCGGCTGTGTCCACTGCTGTGACCCCGTTGTGCCTTGCTGTGTCCGGCTCTGTACCCCACTGTGTCCAGCTGTGTCCCCGCTGTGTCCCCCACTGTGTCCCAATGTGTCCCCTGCTGTGTCCCCCACTGTGTCCGCTGTGTCCCCTGCTGTGTCTGGCTGTGTCCCCCGCTGTGTCCCGCTGTGTCCAGTGCTGTGACCCCGTTGTGCCTTGCTGTGTCCCGCTGTGTCCCCCACTGTGTCCCGCTGTGTCTTCGCAGTGTCCCATTGTGTCCCCGCTGTTTCCCCGCTGGGTCCTGCTGGGTCCCGCTGTGTCCCGCTGGGTCCCCCGCTTTGTCCCGCTGTGTCCCCGCAGTGTCCCCGCTGTGTCCCGCTGTGTCCCACTGTGTCCTGTGGTGTCCCGATTTGTCCCCCGCTATGTCCCCTGCTGAGTCCCCTCTGTGTCCCCGCTGTGTCCCGCTGTGTCCCCCGCTGTGTCCCGCTGTGTCCCCCGCTGTGTCCTGCTGTGTCCCGCTGTGTCCTGCTGGGTCCCGCTGTGTCCCCGCTGTGTCCCCGCTGTGTCCCGCTGTGTCCCCGCAGGTTCACCGCTGTTTCATGCTGTGTTCCATGGTGTCCTGCTTTGTCCCCCGCTGTGGCCCCCCCTCAGCCACCTGTGTCACCGCTGTGTCCCGCTGTGTCCTCGCTGTGTCCGCCTCTGTCTCCTGCTCTGTCCACCGCTGTGTCTCACGCTTTGTCCCCGCTGGGTCCCGCTGTGTCCCGCTCTGTCCCCCACTGTGTCCCCCGCTGAAGTCCTCTATGTGTCGCCGCTGTGTCCTGCTGTGTCCTCGCTGTGTCCCCTGCTGTGTCCCGCATTGTCCCACACTGTGTCCCACTGTGTCCAGCTGTGTCCTCGCTGTGTCCCCTGCTGTGTCCTGCTGTGTTCCTGCTGTGTCCCAAGCTGTGTCCCGCTGTGTCCCGCTGTGTGCCCCGCTGTGTCCCACTATGTTCCCGCAGTGTCCCCGCTGTGTCTCGCTGTGTCTACTGCTGTGTCCCCCGCTGTGTCCCGCCGTGTCTCGCTGTGTCCCACTGTGTCCTCGCTTTGTCCCATGCTGTGTTAAGCTGTGTCCTCCCTGTGCCCCCGCTGTTTCCCGCTGTGTCCCCCGCTGTGCCCCGCAGTGTCCCGCTATGTCCCACTGTATCCCGCTGGGTCCCCCGCTGGGTCCCGCTGTGTCCCCCGCTGTGCCCCGCAGTGTCCGGATGTGTCCCGCTCTGTCCCCCACTGTGTCCCCCGCTGAGTCCTCTATGTGTCGCCGCTGTGTCCCGCTGTGTCCTCGCTGTATCCCCTGCTGTCTCCCGCTTTGTCCCACGCTGTGTCCCACTGTGTCCCGCTGTGTCCTCGCTGTGTCCCCTGCTGTGTCCTGCGGTGTTCCCGCTGTGTCCCAAGCTGTGTCCCGCTGTGTCCCGCTGTGTGCCCCGCTGTGTCCCACTTTGTTCCCGCAGTGTCCTCTCTGTGTCCCCCGCTGTGTCCTGCTCTGTTCCCCACTGTGTCTCCCGTTTTGTCCCTGCTGTGCCCCGCTGTGTCCCGCTGTGTCTCGCTGTGTACTGTTGTGTCCCCCGCTGAGTCCCGCTGTATCCCCGCTGTGTCCCAATGTGTCCTCGCTGTGTCCCTCGCTGGGTCCCGCTGTGTCCCCGCTGTGTCCCCGCTGTGTCCCAATGTGTCCTCGCTGTTTCCCACGCTGTGTTCTGCTGTGTCCTCGCTGTGTCCCCCGCTGTGTCCCTCTGTGTCCCCGCTGTATCGACTCTGTGTCCCGCTTGGTCCAGCTGTGTCCCCCCTGTGTCCCCCGCTGTGTCCCACTGAGTCCACGCTGTCTCCCCCGCTGTGTCCCTATGTGTCCCACGCTT
>NW_012296010.1:0-4905 GCF_000151885.1 Dipodomys ordii
TGCTACTGCTTCTGCTTCTTCTGTTTCTTCTGCTTCTCCTGCTTTTGATTCTCTTTCCGCTTCTGCTTCTCCTTCACCTTCTCATTATGCTTCTCCAGATTCTGCTTCTTCTGCTTCTCCTGCTTCTCCTTCTGCTTCAGGTTCTGCTTCTGCTTCTTCGGATTCTTATGCTTCTGCCTCTCCTGCTTCTGCTTCTTCTGCTTCCCCTCCTTCTCTTTCTGCTTCTCCTTCTGTTTCTGCTTCTCCTTCTGCTTCTGCTTCTTGTCCTTCTCCTGTTTCTTCTGCTTCTGCTTCTCCTGTTTCTGCATCTCCTGCTTCTCCTTCTGCTGCTCTTTCTGCTTCTCCTGCTGCTAGTCCTTCTCCTGCTCCTTCTTCTGCTTCTCTTTCTGCTTTTCCTTCTGCTTCTCCTTCTGCTTCTGAATCTTCTGCTTCTTCTGCTACTGCCTCGGCTTCTTCTGCTTCTCCTTCTGCTTCTCCTTCTGCTTTTGCTTCTCTTTCTGCTTCTGCTTCTCCTTCTGCTTCTCCAGATTCTGCTTCTTCTCCTTCTGTGCTTCTACTTCTGCTTCAGGTCCTGCTTCTGCTTCTTTGGCTTCTTCTGCTTCTGCTTCTCCTGCTGCTGCTTCTTCTGCTTCTCCTCCTTCTCTTTCTGCTTTTCCTTCTGTGCTTCTCCTTCTTCTGCTTCTTCTCCTTCTTCTGTTTCTTCAGCTTCTGCTTCTCCTGCTTCTGCTTCTCCTGCTTCTAGTTCTGCTTCTCTTTCGGATTCTCCTTCTCCTTCTTCTGCTTCTCCTTCTGCTTCTGCTTCTCCTTCTGCTTCTGCTTCAATTTCTCCTTCTGCTTCTCATTCTGCTTCTGCGTCTTCTGTTTCTTCTGCTTCTCCTGCTTCTGCTTCTCCTGCTTCTCCTAATTCTCATGCTGCTTCTCCTTCTTTCTGCTTCTGATTATCCTTTTGCTTCTCCTACTCCTAATCCTTCTCTTTCAATTTCTCCGTCTTCTTCTTCTGCTTCTCCTGCTGCTTTTGCTTCTGCTTATTCTACTATTTCTGTTTCTTCTGATTCTGCTTCAGATTGTGCTTCTTCTGTTTCTCCTTCTGCTTCAGATTCTGCTTCTGCTTCTTCGGCTTTTCCTGTTTCTTCTGCTTCTGCTTCTCCTGCTTCTTCTGCTTCTCCTGCTTCTCTTTCTGCTTCTCCTTTTGCTTCTGCTTTTCTTTCTGCTTCTGCTTCTGCTCTTCTCCTTCTTCTGTTTGTTTTGCTTCTTCTTCTTCTTCTTCTTCTTCTTCTTCTTCTTCTTCTTCTTCTTCTTCTTCTTCTTCTTCTTCTTCTTCTTCTTCTTCTTCTTCTTCTTCTGTTTCTCCTGATTCTACTTCTGCTTCTCCTTCTCTTTCTCCTTTTGCTTCTGCTTCTTCTGCTCCTCCTGCTTCTCCTTCTGCATCTTCTTCTGCTTCTGCTCCTCCTTCTACTTCTTCTTCTGCTTCTGCTTCTCCTTCTGCTTCTTCTGCTTCTCCTTCTGATTCTCCTTCTGATTCTGCTTCTGTTTCTCCTTCTCCTTCTCGTTCTCCTGCTTTTTCTTCTGCTTCTCCTTCTGCTTCTGCTGCAACTGCAACTGCTTCTGTTTCTTCTGTTTCTTCTGCTTCTCCTTCTGCTTTTGATTCTCTTTCTGCTTCTGCTTCTCCTTCAGCTTGTCATTCTGCTTCTCCAGATTCTGCTTCTTCTGCTTCTCCTTCTGCTTCAGGTTCTGCTTCTGATTCTTCGGATTCTTATACTTCTGCTTCTCCTGCTTCTGCTTCTTCTGCTTCCCCTCCTTCTCTTTCTGCTTCTGCTTCTGTTTCTGCTTCTCCTTCTGCTTCTGCTTCTGCTTCTTGTCCTTCTCCTGTTTCTTCTGCTTCTGCTTCTCCTGATTCTGCTTTTTCTGCTTTTCCTGCTTCTCTTTCTGCTTCTCCTTCTGCTTCTGCTTCTCCTTCGGCTTCTGCTCCTTCTCCTTCTTGTGTTTCTTCTTCTTCTTCTTCTGCATCTTCTGCTTCTTCTGCTTCGCCTGCTTCTCGTTCTGCTTCTCTTCGTCGGCTTCTCTTTCTACATCTGCTTCTGCTTCTTCTGCTTCTGCTTCTTCTCTTTAGTTCTTCTCCTTCTGCTTCTGCTTCTTCTCCTTCTCCTGCTTCTCCTTCTGCATCTCCTTCTGCTTGTGCTTTTCCTTCTGCTTCTTCTTCTGCTTCTGCTTCTCCTTCTCCTTCTTCTGCTTCTCCGTCTGCTTCTGCTTCTTCTGCTTTTCCTGATTCACTTTCTGCTTCTCCATCTGCTTCTCCTTCTGTTTCTCCTTCTCCTTCTCGTTCTTCTGCTATTTCTTGTGCTTCTTTTTCTGCTTCTACATCTTCAGCTTCTTCTGCTACTGCTTCTGTTTCTTCTGATTCTTCTGCTTCTCCTTCTGCTTTTGCTTCTCTTTCTGCTTCTGCTTCTCCTTCTGCTTCTCCAGATTCTGCTTCTTCTGCTTCTGCTTCTTCGGATTCTTATGCTTCTGCTTCTCCTGCTTCTGCTTCTTCTTCTTCCCCTCCTTCTCTTTCTGCTTCTCCTTCTGTTTCTGCTTCTCCTTCTGCTTCTGCTTCTTCTCCTTCTTCTGTTTCTTCTGCTTCTCCTGCCTCTGCTTCTCCTGCTTCTCGTTCTGCTTCTCTATCTGCTTTTCTTTCTGCTTCTCCTTCTCCTTCTTCTGCTTCTCCTTCTGCTTCTGCTTCTCCTTCTGCTTCTGCTTCAATTTCTCCTTCTGCTTCTCATTCTGCTTCTGCGTCTTCTGTTTCTTCTGCTTCTCCTGCTTCTGCTTCTCCTGCTTCTCCTACTTCTTGTGCTGCCTTTTCTTCTGCGTCTCTTTCTGCTTCTGCTTATCCGTTTGCTTCTCCTACTCCTAATCCTTCTCTTTCACCTTCTCCTTCTTCTTCTTCTGCTTCTCCTGCTGCTTCTGCTTCTGCTTATTCTACTATTTCTGTTTCTTCTGCTTCTGCTTCAGATTGTGCTTCTTCTGTTTCTCCTTCTGCTTCAGATTCTGCTTCTGCTTCTTAAGATTCTTCTGTTTCTTCTACTTCTGCTGTTTCTTCTACTTCTGCTTCTCCTGCTTCTTCTGCTTCTCCTGCTTCTCTTTCTGCTTCTCCTTCTGCTTCTGCTTCTCCTTCTGCTTCTGCTCTTCTCCTTCTTCTGTTTCTTTTGCTTCTGTTTCTTCTGTTTCTTTTGCTTCTGTTTCTTATGCTTCTACTTCTGCTTCTTCTGCTTCTCCTGCTTCTCCATTTGTTGTCCTTCTGTTTCTGCTTCTCTTTCTGCTTCTGCTTCTCCTTCTGCTGCTCCTTCTCCTTCTGCTTCTGCTTCTCCCAGTGCTTCTGCTTCTGCTTCTTTTGCTTATTCTTTTTCTTCTGCTTCTGCTTCTCCTGCTTCTGCTTCTTCTGCTTCTACTGCTTCTCCTTATGCTTCTCCTTCTTCTTCTTCTTCTTCTTCTTCTTCTTCTTCTTCTTCTTCTTCTTCTTCTTCTTCTTCTTCTTCTTCTTCTTCTTCTTCTTCTTCTTCTTCTTCTTCTCTTTCTTCTGCTTCTGCTTTTCCTGCTTCTTCTGCTTCTACTGCTTCTCTTTCTTCTCCTCATTCATCTGCTTCTCCTTCTGATTCTCCTATTGCATCGGCTGCCCTTCCTTCTCCTTCTCCTTCTCCTTCTTCTACTTCTGCTTCTCCTTCTGCTTTTGCTTCTTCTGCTTCTCCTGCTTCTCATTCTGCATCTTCTTCTGCTTCTCCTTCTGCTGCTTCTTCTCCTTCCTCTGCTTCTCCTTCTGCTGCTCCTTCTGCTTCTCCTTCTGCTGCTCCTTCTGCTTTTCGTTCTGCTTCTTATTCTCCTTCTGCTCTTCCTACTCCTAATCCTTCTCTTTCTCCTTCTCCTTCTTCTTCTTCTGCTTCTCGTTCTGCTTCTGCTACTGCTTCTTCTGCTTGTTCTGTTTCTTCTGCTTCAGGTCCTGCTTCTGCATCTTCAGCTTCTTCTGTTTCTTGTGCTTCTGCTTCTCCTGCTACTGCTTCTTCTCCTTCTCTTTCTGCTTCTCCTTCTGCTTCTGCTTCTCCTTCTGCTCCTTCTCCTTCTTCTCTTTCTTCTTCTTCTTCTTCTTCTTCTTCTTCTTCTTCTTCTTCTTCTTCTTCTTCTTCTTCTTCTTCTTCTTCTTCTTCTTCTTCTTCTTCTTCTTCTGCTTCTCCTGCTTCTGCTTCTTCTGCTTCTCCTTCCTTTCCTGTGCTTCTGCTTCCCCTTCTCCTTCTTCTGCTTCTCTTTCTGCTTCTGCTTCTTCTGATTCTCCAACTAATCCTTCTTCTTCTCCTTCTGTTTCTGCTTCCCTTTCTGCTTCTTCATCTCCTTCTGCTTCACCTTCTGTTGCTCCTTCTCCTTCTTCTGTTTCTCCCTCTGCTTCTGCTTCTGCTATTTATGCTTCTTCTTGTTCTTCTGCTTCTGCTTCTCCTGTTTCTGCTTCTCCTGCTTCTGCTCCTTATGTTTCTACTGCTTCTTCTTCTGCTTCTGCTTCTTGTGCTTCTACTTCTCTTTCTGCTTCTGCTTCTCCTGCATGTTTTTCTGCTTCTTCTGCTGCTTCTCCTTCTGCTGCTTCTTCTACTTCTCCTTCTGCTTCTCTTTTTGCTTCTCTTTCTGCTTCTGCTTCTTCTGTTTCTCCTGCCTGAATTTCTGGTTCTACTTGTTCTGCTGCTTCTCCTTCTGCTTCAGCTTCTACTTCAGCTTCTGATTCTGCTTCTTCAATTTCGGCTTCTTCAAATCAGCTTCTTCTGCTTCTCCTTACTTTCCTCTACATATGCTTCTCCATCTACATCAACTGATTCTCGAAGAACTTAAGCTTCTACTGATAACCAACAAACCATCAACATATCAAAAATTTAGCTTCTATATAAGCATCTA
>NW_012296011.1:0-4904 GCF_000151885.1 Dipodomys ordii
TCACCGCTGTGTACCCCTCTGTGTCCCCCTCTGTGTCCCGCTGTGTTCCCCGCTGTGTCCCGCTGTGTCCCCCGCTGTGTCCCTGCTGTGTCCCCGCTGTGTCCTGCTGTATACTGCTGTGTCCCCCGCTGAGTCCCGCTGTGTCCCCGCTGTGTCCCGCTATGTTCCCCATGTGTCCCCCGCTGTGTCCCACTGTGTCCCACTGTGTCCCCCACTGTTTCCCCCGCTGTGTCCGGCTGTGTCCCCCGCTGTGTCCCGCAGTGTCCACTGCTGTGTCCCCACTGTGTCCCGCTTTTTCCCCGGCTGTGTCCCGCTGTGTCTTCACTGTGTCCCCCGCTGTATCCCGCTGTGTCCTCGCTGTGTCCCCAGCTGTGTCCCGTTGTGTCCCCCGCTTTGTCCCGCTGTGTCCCACTGTGTCCCCGCTGTGTCCCGCTGTGTCCTGCTGTGTCCCCGGTGTGCCCGCTGTGTCCCGCTGTGTACCCCGCTGTGTCCAGCTATGTCACCGCTGTGTCCCGCTGTTGCCCATCTCTGTCTCCGCTGTCCCCCGCTGTGTCCTCCGCTGTGTGCCACTGTGTCCCGCTATGTCCCCCGCTTTGTCCTGCTGTGTCCCCGCAGTGTCCCACTGGGTCCCGCTGTGTCCTCCCTGTGTCCCCCGCTGTGTACCGCTGTGTCCGCCATTGTGTCCCGCTGTGTCTACTGCTTTGTCCCCATGTGTCCCGCTGTGTCCCGCTGTGTCCTCGCTGTGTCCCACACTGTGTTCCGCTGTGGCCTCGCTTTTTTCCCCGCTGTGTCCCGCTGTGTACGCCTCTGTGTCCCCCGCTGTGTCTCGCTGTGTCCCCCGCTGTGTCCATGCTCTTTTCCCCTCTGTGTCCCGCTGTGTCCCGCTGTGTACTTCTGTGTCCCCCGCTGAGTTCCGCTGTGACCCAATGTGTCCTCGCTCTGTCCCCCGCTGTGTACCTCTGTGTCCTTCCTGTGTCCACGCTGTGTCCCGCTGTGTCCCCGCTGTGTCCCCTGCTATGTCCCGCTTTGTCCCCCGCTGTGTCCCGTTCTGTCCTTGCTGTGTCCCCCACTGTGTGCCGCTGTGTCCTCGCTGTTTCCCCGCTGTGTCCCTGCTGTGTCCCTCTGTGTACCCCGCTGTGTCCAGCTTTGTACCCGCTGTGTCTCGCTGTGTCCCACGCTCTGTCCCACACTGTGTCCCGCAGTGTCCCCCGCTGTGTCCCACTGTGTCCCCCGCTGTGTCCCGCTGTGTCCCCCGCTGAGTCCCCGCTGTGTCACCGCTGTGTCCCGCTTTGTCCTCGCTGTGTCCCCTGCTTTCTCCCTCTCTGTCCCCCGCTGTGTCTCACGCTTTGTCCCTGCTGTGCCCACTGTGTCCCACTGTGTCCGGCTGTGCCCCCACTGTGTCCCGTTGTGTCCAAAGCTGTGTACCACGCCGTGTAACGTTGTGTTCCCGCTGTATCAACGCTGTGTCCCGCTGTGTCCTCGCTGTGTTCCCCACTGTGTCCCGCTGTGTCCCCCGCTGTGTCCCCCACTGTGTCCTCGCTGTGTTCCCTGCTGTGTCCCGCTGTGTCCTCACTGGGTCCCCAACTGTGTCCCGCTGTGTCCCCTGCTGTGTCCCGCTCTGTCCCGCTGTGTCCTGCTGTGTCCCCGCTGTGTCCCGCTCTATCCCGCTGTGTCCTCGCTCTGTCCCCCGCTGTGTCCCGCTGTGTCCCCGCTGTGTCCCAAACTGTGTCCCGCTGTGTTCCGCTGTGTCCTCGCTGTGTCCCCTGCTGTGTCCCATTGTGTCCCCAGCTGTGTACCCCGCTGTGTCCCGCTGTGTGCCCGCTGTATCGACGCTGTGTCCCGCTGGGTCCCGCTGTGTGCCCCACTGTGAACCTCTGTGTCCCCAACTGTGTACCCTGCTGTGTAACGCTGTGTCCCGGCTGTATCGACGCTGTGTCCCGCTGTGTCCCGCTGGGACCTGCTGTGTCCCGCTGTGTAACCCGCTGTGTCCCGCTATGTTCCCGCACTGTCCCCGCTGTGTCCCGCTGTGTCCCACTGTGTCCCGTGGTGTCCCAGTTTGTCCCCGCTGTGTCTCGCTGTGTCCCACGCTCTGTCCCACACTGTGTCCCGCAGTGTCCCCCACTGTGTCCCGCAGTGTTCCCTGCTGTGTCCTGCTGTGTCCCCCGCTGTGTCCCACTGTGTCCCCCGCTGAGTCCCCGCTGTGTCACCGCTGTGTCCCGCTGTTTCCTCGCTGAGTCCCCTGCTGTCTCCCTTTCTGTCCCCCGCTGTGTCTCACGCTTTGTCCCCGCTGTGTCCCCCTGTGTCCAGCTGTGTCCCGCTGTGCCCCCACTGTGTCCCCGCTGTGTCCCTGCTGTGTCCCTGCTGTGTCGCCGCTGTGTCCCGCTGTGTCCTGCTGTGTCCTCGCTGTGTCCCACGCTGTGTTCCGCTGTGTCCCCCGCTGTGTCCCGCTGTGTCCCCGCTATGTCCCGCTGTGTCCTCATTGTGTCCCCAGCTGTGTACCCCACTGTGTCCCGCTGTGTCCCTGCTGTATCGACGCTGGGTCCCGCTGGGTCCCGCTGTGTCCTCCCTTTGTCCCCCGCTGTGTCCCGCTGTGTCCGGCACTGTGTCCCGCTGTGTCTACTGGTGTGTCCCCGCTGTGTCCTGCTGTGTCCACCTGGGTTTCTGCTGTATCCACGCTGGGTCCCGCTGGTCCTGCTCTGTCATCCCTGTGTCCCCGCTGTGTCCCGCTGTGTCCACCGCTGTGTCTCTGCTGTGTCCCCGCTGTGTCCCGCTTTGTCCCGCTGTGTACTGCTGTGTCCCCCGCTGAATCCCGCTGTGTCCCAATGTGTCCTCACTCTGTCCCCCGCTGTGTCCCGCTGTGTCCTCCCTGTGTCCCCCGCTGTGTCCCGCTGTGTCCCCGCTGTGTGCCCGCTGTGTCCCGCTGTGTCCCCCGCTTTGTCCTGCTGTGTCCCCGCAGTGTCCCGCTGTGTCCCACTGTGTCACACTGTGTCCCGTGGTGTCCCTCTTTGTCCCCCGCTGTGTCCACCGCTGAGTCCCCTCTTTGTGGCCGCTGTGTCCTGCTGTGTCCTCGCTGGGTCCCCCGCTGTGTCCCGCTTTGTCCCCCACTGTGTCCCGCTGTGTCCGACTGTGGCCCGCTCTGTCCCTGCTGTGTCCCGCTGTGTCCCGCTGTGTCCCCGCTGTGTGCCCGCTGTGTACCGCTGTGTACCCCGCTGTGTCCAGCTGTGTCACCGAGGTGTCCCGCTGTGGCCCTA
Organism: Dipodomys ordii; assembly: GCF_000151885.1. Taxonomy (NCBI): domain Eukaryota; kingdom Metazoa; phylum Chordata; class Mammalia; order Rodentia; family Heteromyidae; genus Dipodomys; species Dipodomys ordii. The sequence continues at coordinate 3,252 of NW_012296011.1, forward strand.
CACTGTCTCCGCTCTGTCCCCCGCTTTGTTCCGTTGTGTCCCGCTGTGTCCCCCGCTTTGTCCTACTGTGTCCCCACAGTGTCCCGCTGTGTCCCGCTGTGTCTCACTGTGTCCCGTGGTGTCCCTCTTTGTCCCCCACTGTGTCCCCCACTGAGTCCCCTCTGTGTGGCCGCTGTGTCCTGCTGTGTGCTCGCTGTGTCCCCCGCTGTCTCCCGCTTTGTCCCCCGCTGAGTTCCGCTGTGTCCCGCTGCATCCTCGCTGTGTCCCCCGCTGTGTCCCGCTGTGTCCCCGCTATGTCCCCAGCTGTGTTCCGCTGTGTCCCGCTCTGTACCCCGCTGTGTCTCGCTATGTTCCCGCAGTGTCCCGCTGTGTCCCGCTTTGTTCCGCTGTGTCCTCGCTGTGTCCCCCGCTGTGTCCTGTTGTGTCCCCCGCTGTGTCCTCGCTGTGACCCCCGCTGTGTCCTGCTGTGTTCTCGCTGGGTCCCCCGCTGTGTCCCGCTGTGTCCCCCACTGTGTCCCGCTGTGTCCGACTGTGTCCCGCTCTGTCCCCGCTGTGTCCCGCTGTTTCCCCGCTGTGTGCCCGCTGTGTCCCGCTGTGTACCCCGCTGTGTCCAGCTGTGTCACCGAGGGGTCCCGCTGTGGCCCTACTCTTTCTCCGCTCTGTCCTCCGATTTGTTCCGCTGTGTCCCGCTGTGTCCCCCGCTTTGTCCTACTGTGTCCCCACAGTGTCCCGCTGTGTCCCGCTGTGTCTCACTGTGTCCCGTGGTGTCCCTCTTTGTCCCCCACTGTGTTCCCCGCTGAGTCCCCTCTATGTGGCTGCTGTGTCCCGCTGTGTGCTCACTGTGTCCCCTGCTGTCTCCCGCTTTGACCCCAGCTGTGTTCCGCTGTGTCCCGCTGCGTCCTTGCTGTGTCCCCCGCTGTGTCCCGCTGTGTCCCCGCTATGTCCCCAGCTGTGTTCCGCTGTGTCCCGCTCTGTACCCCGCTGTGTCCCGCTATGTTCCCGCAGTGTCCCGCTGTGTCCCGCTGTGTCCTCGCTGTGTCCCCCGCTGTGTCCTGTTGTGTCCCCAGCTGTGTACCTCGCTGTGTCCCGCTGTGTCCCCGCTGTATCGAGGCTGGGTCCCGCTGGGTCCCGCTGTGTCCTCCCTGTGTCCCCTGCTGTGTCCCGCTGTGTCCGCCATTGTGTCCCGTTGTGTCTACTGTTTTGTCCCCACTGTGTCCCGCTGTGTCCCGCTGTGTCCTCACTGTGTCCCATGCTGTGTTCCGCTGTGGCCTCGCTTTTTTCCCCGCTGTGTCCCGCTGTGTACCTCTCTGTGTCCCCCGCTGTGTCTCTCTGTGTCCCCCGCTGTGTCCATGCTCTTTCCCCTCTGTGTCCCACCGTGTCGCGCTGTGTACTGCTGTGTCCCCCTCTGAGTCCCGCTGTGTCCCCGTTGTGTCCCAATGTGTCCTCGCTCTGTCCCCCGCTGTGTACCGCTGTGTCCTTCCTGTGTCCCATGCTGTGTCCCGCTGTGTCCCGCTGTGTCCCCGCTGTGTCCCCCTCTATGTCCCGCTTTGTCCCCCGCTGTGTCCCACTCTGTCCTTGCTGTGTCCCCCACTGTGTGCCGCTGTGTCCTCGCTGTGTCCCCCGCTGTGTCGCGCTGTGTCCTTTTGTGTTGAT
>NW_012296012.1:0-4903 GCF_000151885.1 Dipodomys ordii
CTTCTGTTTCTCCTTCTCCTTCTCGTGCTTCTGCTTTTCCTTCTGCTTCTCCTTCTGCTTCTGCTGCAACTGCTACTGCTTCTGTTTCTTCTGCTTCTCCTGCTTCTCCTTCTGCATCTCCTTCTGCTTGTGCTTGTCCTTATGCTTCTTCTTCTGCCTCTGCTTCTCCTTCTCCTTCTTTTGCTTCTCCTTTTGCTTCTGCTTCTTCTGCATTTCCTTCTTCTCCTTCTTCTTCTGCTTCTTCTGCTTCTCCTTCTGCATCTTCTTCTGCTTCTGCTTCTCTTTCTCCTTCTTCTGCTTCTTCTGATTCTCCTTCTGCTTCTTCTTCATCTGCTTTACCTGCTTCTCTTTCTGCTTCTCCTTCTGCTTCTCCTTCTGTTTCTCCTTCTCCTTCTTGTTCTCCTGCTTTTCCTTCTGCTTCTGCTACAACTGCTACTGCTTCTACTTCTTCTGTTTCTTCTGCTTCTCCTTCCGCTTTTGATTCTCTTTCTGCTTCTGCTTCTCCTTCAGCTTGTCATTCTGCTTCTCCAGCTTCTGCTTTTTCTGCTTCTCCTGCTTCTCCTTCTGCTTCAGGTTCTGCTTCTGATTCTTCGGATTCTTATGCTTCTGCTTCTCCTGCTTCTGCTTCTTCTGCTTCCCCTCATTCTCTTTCTGCTTCTCCTTCTGTTTCTGCTTCTCCTTCTGCTTCTGCTTCTTGTCCGTCTCGTGTTTCTTCTGCTTCTGCTTCTCCTGCTTCTGCTTCTTATGCTTTTCCTGCTACTCTTTCTGCTTCTCCTTCTGCTTCTGCTTCTCATTCTGCTTCTGCTCCTTCTCCTTCTTCTGTTTCTTCTTCTTCTGCTTCTCCCGATTCTGCTTCTTCTGCTTCTCCTGTTTCTCGTTCTGCTTCTCTTCCTCGGCTTCTCTTTCTACTTCCGCTTCTGCTTCTTCTGATTCTGCTTCTTCTCCTTCTTCTTCTCCTTCTGCTTCTGCTTCTTCTGCTTCTCCTGCTTCTCCTTCTGCATCTCCTTCTGCTTGTGCTTGTCCTCCTGCTTCTGCTTCTGCTTCTTTTCTGCTTCTGCTTCTCCTTCTCCTTCTTCTGCTTCTCCGTCTGCTTCTGCTTCTTCTGCTTTTCCTGATTCTCTTTCTGCTTCTCCTTCTGCTTCTCCTTCTGTTCCTCCTTCTCCTTCTCGTTCTTCTGCTATTCCTTCTGCTTCTCTTTCTGCTTCTGCATCTTCAGCTTCTTCTGCTACTGCTTCTGCTTCTTCTGTTTCTCCTTCTGCTTCTCCTTCTTCTTTTGCTTCTCTTTCTGCTTCTGCTTCTCCTTCTGGTTCTCCTTCTTCTTCTCCAGATTCTGCTTCTTCTGCTTCTCCTACTTCTCCTACTTCTCTTTGTGCTTCAGGTTCTGCTTCTGCTTCTTCGGCTTCTTCTGCTTCTATTTCTGCTTCTCCTTCTGTTTCTACTTCTCTTTCTGCTTCTGCATCTTCTCCTTCTTCTGCTTCTGCTTCTCCTGCTTCTGCTTCTCCTGCTTCTCCTTCTGTTTCTCTTTATGCTTATCCTTCTCCTTCTCCTTCTCCTTCTTCTGCTTCTCCTTCTGCTTCTGCTTCTTATTCTGCATCTTCTTCTGTTTCAATTTCTCCTTCTTCTGCTTTTCATTCTGCTTCTGCTTCTCCTGCTTATGCTTGTTCTGCTTCTCCTTCTCATTCTCCTTCTCTTTCTGCTTCTGCTTATCCTTCTGTTTCTCCTACTGCTAATACTTCTCGTTCTCCTTCTCCTTCTTCTTCTTCTGCTTCTCCTGCTGCTTCTTCTTCTGCTTCTTCTGCTTTTTCTGTTTCTTCTTCTTCTGCTTCAGCTACTGCTTCTTCTGCTTCTCCTTCTGCTTCTGCTTCTCCTTCTGCTTCTGCTTCTACTCTTCTCCTTCTTCTGTTTCTTCTGCTTCTGCTTCTCCTGCTTCTTCTTCTTCGGCTTCTCCTACTTCTCTTTCTGCTTCTCCGTCTCATTCTCCTTCTCCTTCAATTTCTCCTTCTTGTGCTTCTCATTCTGCTTCTGTTTCTGATTCTCCTGTTTCTGCTTCTTCTGTTTCTCCTTCTGCTTCTCTTTCTGCTTCTAATTATGCTTCTGCTCCTCCTACTCCTACTCCTTCTCTTTCTCCTTCTTCTTCTTCTGCTTCTCGCTCTGCTTCTGCTTCTGCTTCTTCTGCTTGTTCGGTATCTTCTGCTTCTGCTTTTCCAGCTTCTGCTGCTTCTGCTTCCCCTTCTGCTTCAGGTTCTCCTTCTGCTTCTTGGGCTTCTTCTGTTTCTTCTGCTTCTCCTGCTACTGCTTCTTCTGCTTCTCTTTCTGCTTCTCCTTCTGCTTCTGCTTCTCCTTCTGCTCCTTCTCCTTCTTCTGTTTCTTCTTCTGCTGCTGCTTCTCCCGCTTCTGCTTCTTCTGCTTCTCCTGCTTGTCCTTCTGCTTCTACTTCTCCTTCTCCTTCTTCTGCTTCTCTTTCTGCTTCTGCTTCTTCTGATTCTCCAAATTCTCCTTCTCCTTCTGTTTCTGCTTCTCTTTCTCCTTCTGCATCTCCTTCTGCTTCAACTTCTGCTGCTCCTTCTCCTTCTTCTTTTTCTCCCTCTGCTTCGGCTTCTGCAACTTACGCTTCTTTATTTCTTCTGCTTCTGCTTCTCCTGCTTCTGCTTCTTATGCTTCTACTGCTTCTTCTTCTGCTTCTGCTTCTTCTGCTTCTACTTCTCTTTCTGCTTCTGCTTCTCCTGCTTGTTTTTCTGCTTCTTCTGCTGCTTCTCCTTCTGCTGCTTCTTCTACTTCTCTTTCTGCTTCTCTTTTTGCTTCTCTTTCTGCTTCTGCTTCTTCTGTTTCTCCTGCCTGAATTTCTGGTTCTACTTCTTCTTCTGCTTCTCCTTCTGCTTCTGCTTCTCCTTCTGCTTCAGTTTCTGCTTCTTCTACTTCTTCCCTTTTGGCTTCTCCTGCTTCTGCATCTTGTGCTTCTCCTGCTTCTCTTTCTGCTTCTCATTCCGCTTCTGCTTCTCCTTCTCCTTCTGCTTCTCCTCCTTCTCCTTCTCCTACTTCTGCTTCTCCTTCAGCTTCTGTTTCTTCTGCTTCTCCTGCTTCTCCTGCTTCTCCTTCTGCATCTCCTTCTGCTTGTGCTTGTCCTTATGCTTCTTCTTCTGCCTCTGCTTCTCCTTCTCCTTCTTTTGCTTCTCCTTTTGCTTCGCCTTCTTCTACTTTTCCTGCCTCTCCTTCTGCTTCTGCTTCTTCTGCTTCTCCTTCTGCATCTTCTTCTGCTTCTGCTTCTCTTTCTCCTTCTTCTGCTTCTCCTTCTGATTCTAATTCTGTTTCTTCTTATTCTGCTTTACTTGCTTCTCTTTCTGCTTCTCCTTCTGCTTCTCCTTCTGTTTCTCCTTCTCCTTCTCGTTCTTCTGCTTTTCCTTCTGCTTCTCCTTCTGCTTCTGCATCTTCTGCTTCTTCTGGTACTGCCTCTGCTTCTTCTGTTTCTTCTGCTTCTCCTTCTGCTTTTGCTTCTGCTTCTCCTTCCGCTTCTCCTTCTGCTTCTCCAGATTCTGCTTCTTCTGCTTCTCCTCCTTCTCCTTCTGCTTCAGGTTCTGCTTCTGCTTCTCCGGCTTCTTCTGCTTCTGCTTCTCCTGCTGCTGCTTCTTCTGCTTCTCCTGCTTCTCTTTCTGCTTTTCCTTCTCTTTCTGCTTCTCCTTCTGCTTCTGCTTCTTCTCCTTCTTCTGTTTCTTCTGCTTCTGCTTCTCTTGCTTCTGCTACTCCTGCTTCTCGTTCTGCTTCTCTTTTTGCTTCTCTTTCTGCTTCTCCTTATCCTTCTTCTGCTTCTCCTTCTGCTTCTGCTTCTGCTTCAATTTCTTCTTCTGCTTCTCATTCTGCTTCTGCGTCTTCTGTTTCTTCTCCTTCTCCTGCTTCTGCTTCTCCTGCTTCTCCTACTTCTCGTGCTGCTTCTCCTTCTGCGTATCTTTCTGCTTCTGCTTATCCTTTTGCTTCTCCTACTCCTAATCCTTTTCTTTCGCCTTCTCCTTCTTCTTCTTCTGCTTCTCCTGCTGCTTCTGCTTCTGCTTATTCTACTATTTCTGTTTCTTCTGCTTCAGATTGTGCTTCTTCTGTTTCTCCTTCTGCTTCAGATTCTGCTTCTGCTTCTTCGGCTTCTCCTGTTTCTTCTGCTTCTGCTTCTCCTGCGTCTTCTGCTTCTCCTGCTTCTCTTTCTGCTTCTGCTTATTCTTCTGTTTCTCCTACTCCTAATCCTTCTCTTTCTCCTTCTCCTTCTTCTTCTTCTGCTTCTCCTGCTGCTTCTTCTGCTTCTTCTGCTTTTTCTGTTTCTTCTTCTTCTGCTTCAGCTTCTTCTTCTTCTTGTTCTCCTTCCGCTTCTGTTTCTCCTTCTGCTTCTGCTCTTCTCCTTCTTCTGCTTCTGCTTCTCCTGATTCTTCTTCTTCTGCTTCTCCTACTTTTCCTTCTGCATCTCCGTCCCATTCTCCTTCTGCTTCAATTTCTCCTTCTTGTGCTTCTCATTCTGCTTCTGCTTCTGCTTCTCCTGCTTCTGCTTCTTCTGTTTCTCCTTCTGCTTGTCTTTCTGCTTCTAATTCTGCTTCTGCTCCTCCTACTACTAATCCTTCTCTTTCTCCTTCTTCTTCTTCTGCTTCTCGTTCTGCTTCTGCTTCTTCTGCTTGTTCTGTTTCTTCTACTTCTGCTTTTCCAGCTTCTCCTGCTTCTGCTTCTCCTTCTGCTTCACGTTTTCCGTCTGCTTCTTCGGCTTCTTCTGTTTCTTCTGCTTCTGCTCCTCCTGCTACTGCTTCTTCTGCTTCTCTTTCTGCTTCTCCTTCTGTTTATGCTTCTCCTTCTGCTCCTTCTACTTCTTCTGTTTCTTCTTCTTCTTCTTCTTCTTCTTCTTCTTCTCCCGCTTTCTGCTTACTTCTGCTTCTCC
>NW_012296013.1:0-4903 GCF_000151885.1 Dipodomys ordii
CTTCTTCTTCGTCGTCTTCTTCTTCTTCTTCTTCTTCTTCTTCTTCTTCTTCTTCTTCTTCTTCTTCTTCTTCTTCTTCTTCTTCTTCTTCTTCTCTTTCTGCTGTTTCTGCTTTTCCTGCGTCTTCTGCTTATAGTTCTTCTCTTTCTGCTTCTCCTTCTCCTTCTGCTTCTGCTTCTGCTTCTTGTCCTTCTCCTGTTTCTTCTGCTTCTGCTTCTCCTGCTTCTGCTTCTTCTGCTTTTACTGCTTCTCGTTCTGCTTCTCTTTCTGCTTTTGCTCCTCCTTCTGCTTCTGCTCCTTCTATTTCTTCTGTTTCTTCTTCTTCTGCTTTTCCCTCTCTGCTTCTTTTGCTTCTCCTGCTTCTCGTTCTGCTTCTCTTCGTCGGCTTCTCTTTCTACTTCTCCTTCTGCTTCTTCTGATTCTGCTTCTTCTCCTTCTTCTTCTCCTTCTGCTTCTGCTTCTTCTGCTACTCCTTCTGCATCTCCTTCTGCTTGTGCTTTTCCTTCTGCTTCTTCTTCTGCTTCTGCTTCTCCTTCTTCTGCTTCTCCGTCTGTTTCTGCTTCTTCTGTTTTTCCTGCTTCTCCTTCTGCTTCTCATTCTTCTTCTCCTTCTGTTTCTCCTTTGTCGTTATTCTGCTATTTCTTCTGCTTCTCTATCTACTTCTGCATCTTCAGCTTATTCTGCTACTGCTTCTGCTTCTTCTGTTTCTTCTGCTTCTCTTTCTGCTTCTCCTTCTGTTTCTGCTTCTCTTTCTGCTTCTGCTTCTCCTTCTGGTTCTCCTTCTTCTCCAGATTCTGCTTCTTCTGCATCTCCTGCTTCTCCCTCTGCTTCAGGTTCTGCTTCTGCTTCTCCTTCTGCTGCTCTTTCTGTTTCTCCTGCTGCTTTTCCTTCTCCTGCTCCTTCTTCTGCTTCTCTTTCTGCTTCTCCTTCTGTTTCTCCTACTCCTTCTCCTTCTCGTTCTTCTGCTTTTCCTTCTGCTTCTACTTCTGCTTCTGCATCTTCTGCTTCTTCTGCTACTGCCTCTGCTTCTTCTGTTTCTTCTGCTTCCCCTTCTGCTTCTCCTTCTGCTTTTGCTTCTCTTTCTGCTTCTGCTTCTCCTTCTGCTTCTCCAGATTCTGCTTCTTCTGCTTCTCCTGCTTCTCCTTCTGCTTCAGGTTCTGCTTCTGATTCTTCTTCTTCTGCTTCTCCTGCTGCTGCTTCTTCTGCTTCTCCTGCTTCTCTTTCTGCTTTTCCTTCTGTTTCTGCTTCTCCTTCAGCTTCTTCTCCTTCCTATGTTTCTTCTGCTTCTGCTTCTCCTGCTTCTGCTTCTTCTGCTTCTCCTGCTTCTCCTTCTCATTCTCCTTCTTTCTGCTTCTGCTTATCCTTCTGTTTCTCCTACTCCTAATCCTTCTCTTTCTCCTTCTCCTGCTTCTCCTGCTGCTTCTTCTTCTGCTTCTTCTGCTTTTTCTGTTTCTTCTTCTTCTGCTTCAGCTTCTGCTTCTTCTGCTTCTCCTTCTGCTTCTCCTTCTGCTTCTGCTCTTCTCCTTCTGTTTCTTCTGTTTCTGCTTCTCCTGCTTCTTCTTCTTCTGTTTCTCCTACTTCTCCTTCTGCTTCTCCGTCTCCTTCTCCTTCTCCTTCAATTTCTCCTTCTTGTGTTTCTCATTCTGCTTCTGCTTCTGCTTCTCCTGCTTCTGCTTCTTCTGTTTCTCCTTCTGCTTCTTCTTCTGCTTATCTTTCTGCTTCTTATTCTGCTTCTGCTCCTCCTACTCCTAATCCTTCTCTTTCTCCTTCTTCTTCTGCTTCTCGTTCTGCTTCTGCTTCTTCTGCTTGTTCGGTTTCTTCTGCTTCTGCTTTTCCAGCTTCTGCTGCTTCTGCTTCTCCTTCTGCTTCAGGTTCTCCTTCTGATTCTTGGGCTTCTTCGGTTTCTTCTGCTTCTGCTTCACCTGCTACTGCTTCTTCTGCTTCTTCTGCTTCTCTTTCTGCTTCTCCTTCTGGTTCTGCTTCTCCTTCTGCTCCTTCTCCTTCTTCTGTTTCTTCTTCTTCTTCTTCTGCTTCTCCCGCTTCTGCTTCTTCTGCTTCTCCTGCTTGTCCTTCTCCTTCTGCTTCTCCTTCTCCTTCTTCTGCTTCACTTTCTGCTTCTGCTTCTTCTGATTCTCCAACTTCTCCTTCTTCTTCTTCTATTTCTGCTTCTCTTTCTGCTTCTGCATTTCCTTCTGCTTCACCTTCTGCTGCTCCTTCTCCTTCTTCTGTTTCTCCCTCTGCTTCTGCTTCTTATGCTTCTTCTTTTTCTTCTGGTTCTGCTTCTCCTGTTTCTGCTTCTTCTGCTTCTTCTTCTGCTTCTACTTCTCTTTCTGCTTCTGCTTCTCCTGCTTGTTTTTCTGCTTCTTCTGCTGCTTTTTCTACTTCTCCTTCTGCTTCTCTTTTTGCTTCTCCTTCTGCTTCTGCGTCTTCTGTTTCTCGTGCCTGAATTTCTGGTTCTACTTCTTCTGCTGCTTCTCCTTCTCCTTCTGCTTCTGTTTCTGCTTCTTCTCTTTCGGCTTCTCCTGCTTCTGCTTCTTGTCCTCCTCCTGCTTCTCTTTCTGCTTCTCATTCTGCTTCTGCTTCTCCTTCTGCTTCTGCTTCTCCTCCTTCTCCTTCTCCTACTTCTGCTTCTCTTTCAGCTTCTGCTTCTTCTGCTTCTCCAGCTTCTCCTTCTGCATCTCCTTCTGCTTGTGCTTGTCCTTATGCTTCTTGTTCTGCCTCTGCTTCTCCTTCTCCTTCTTTTGCTTCACCTTTTGCTTCTGCTTCTTCTGCTTTTCCTGCTTCTCCTTCTGCTTCTGCTTCTCCTGCTTCTCCTTCTGCATCTTCTTCTGCTTCTCCTTCTCCTTCTTCTGCTTCTCCTTCTGATTCTCCTTCTGCTTCTTCTTCTGCTTTACCTGCTTCTCTTTCTGCTTCTCCTTCTGCTTCTCCTTCTGTTTCTCCTTCTCCTTGTTGTTCTTCTGCTTTTCCTACTGCTTCTGCTAAAACTGGTACTGCTTCTACTTCTTCTGTTTCTTCTGCTTCTCCTTCTGCTTTTTATTGTCTTTCTGCTTCTGCTTCTCCTTCTGCTTCTCCAGAGTCTGATCCTTCTGCTTCTCCTGCTTCTCCTTCTGCTTCAGGTTCTGCTTCTGCTTCTTCGGATTCTTATGCTTCTGCTTCTCCTGCTTCTGCTTCTTCTGCTTCCCCTCCTTCTCTTTCTGCTTCTCCTTCTGTATCTGCTTCTCCTTCTGCTTCTGCTTCTTTTCCTTCTCCTGTTTCTTCTGCTTGTTCTTCTCCTGTTTCTGCATTTCCTGCTTCTCCTTCTGCTGCTCTTTCTGCTTCTCCTGCTGTTTTCCTTCTCCTGCTCCTTCTTCTGCTTCTCTTTCTGCTTCTCCTTCTGTTTCTCCTTCTCCTTCTCGTTCTTCTGCTTTTCCTTCTGCTTCTCCTTCTGCTTCTGCATCTTCTGCTTCTTCTGCTACTGCCTCTGCTTCTTCTGTTTCTTCTGCTTCTCCTTCTGCTTTTGCTTCTCTTTCTGCTTCTGCTTCTCCTTCTGCTTCTCCAGATTCTGCTTCTTCTGCTTCTCCTGCTTCTCCTTCTGCTTCAGATTCTGCTTCTGCTTCTTCGGCTTCTTCTGCTTCTGCTTCTCCTGCTGCTGCTTCTTCTGCTTCTCCTGCTTCTCTTTCTGCTTTTCCTTCTGTTTCTGCTTCTGCTTCTGCTTCTGCTTCTTCTCCTTCTGTTTCTTCTGCTTCTGCTTCTCCTACTTCTGCTTCTCCTGCTTCTCGTTCTGCTTCTCTTTCTACTTCTCCTTCTCCTTCTTCTGCTTCTCCTTCTGCTTCTGCTTCTCCTGCTTCTGCTTCAATTTCTCCTGCTTCTCATTCTGCTTCTGCGTCTTCTGTTTCTCCTGCTTCTCCTACTTCTCGTGCTGCTTTTCCTTCTGCGTCTCTTTCTGCTTCTGCTTATCCTTTTGCTTCTCCTACTCCTAATCTTTATCTCTCGCCTTCTCCGTCTTCTTCTTCTGCTTCTCCTGCTGCTTCTGCTTCTGCTTATTCGACTATTACTGTTTCTTCTGCTTCTGCTTCAGATTGTGCTTCTTCTGTTTCTCCTTCTACTTCAGATTATGATTCTGCTTCTTCGGATTCGCGTGTTTCTTCTGCTTCAGCTTCTCCTGCTTCTTCTGCTTCTCCTGCTTCTCCTTCTGCTTCTCCTTCTGCTTCTGCTTCTCCTTCTGCTTCTGCTTCTGCTCTTCTCCTTCTTCTGTTTCTTTTGCTTCTGTTTCTTCTGCTTCTTCTTCTTCTGTTTCTTCTGATGCTGCTTCTGCTTCTCCTTCTTCTCCTTCTCTTTCTGCTTCTACTTCTGCTTCTTCTGATTCTCCTGCTTCTCCTTCTTGTTCTCCTTCTGTTTCTGCTTCTCATTCTGCTTCTGCTTCTCCTTCTGCTGCTCCTTCTCCTTATCCTTCTTCTGATTCTCCCCCTGCTTCTGCTTCTGCTTCTTCTGCTTATTCTTTTTCTTCTGCTTCTGCTTCTCCTGCTTCTGCCTCTTCTGCTTCTACTGCTTCTCCTTATGTTTCTCCTAATGCTTCTTTTTCTTCTTCTTTTTCTTCTTCTTGGTCTTCTCCTTCGTCTTCTTCTTCGTCTTCTTCTTCTTCTTCTTCTTCTTCTTCTTCTTCTTCTTCTTCTTCTTCTTCTTCTTCTTCTTCTTCTTCTCTTTCTTCTGCTTCTGCTTTTCCTGCTTCTTCTGCTTCTACTGCTTCTCTTTCTGCTTCTCATTCTGCTTCTGCTTCTCCTTTTGCTTCTGCTGCCCTTCCTTCTCCTTATCCTTCTCCTACTTCTGCTTCTCCTTCTGCTTTTGCTTCTTCTGCTTCTCCTGCTTCTCCTTCTGCATCTTCTTCTGCTTCTCTTTCTGCTGCTTCTTCTGCTTCTGCTTCTCC
>NW_012296014.1:0-4902 GCF_000151885.1 Dipodomys ordii
TCTGCTTTTCATTCTGCATCTGCTTCTCCTGCTTCTGCATCATCTGCTCCGTCTGCTTCTCCTTCTCCATCTACTTCTCTTCTGCTTCTGCTTTTCGTTCTGTTTCTCCTACTCCTAATCCTTCTCTTTCTCCTTGTTCTTCTTCTGCTTCTCGTTCTTCTTCTGCTTCTTCTGCTTGTTCTGTTTCTTCTGCTTCTACTTTTCCAGCTTCTGCTGCTTCTGCTTCTCCTTCTGCTTCAGGTTGTCCTTCTGCTTCTTGGGCTTCTTCTCTTTCTTCTGCTTCTGCTTCTCCTGCTACTGCTTCTTCTGCTTCTCTTTTGCTTCTCCTTCTGCTTCTGCTTCTCCTTCTGCTCCTTCTCTTTCTTCTGTTTCTTCTTCTTCTTCTTCTGATCCTTCCGCTTCTGCTTCTTCTGCTTCTCCTGCTTGTCCTTCTCCTTCTGCTTCTCCTTCTCCTTCTTCTCCTTCTCTTTCTGCTTCTGCTTCTTCTTATTCTCCAACTTCTCCTTCTTCTTCTCCCTCTGTTTCTGCTTCTCTTTCTGCTTCTGCATCTCCTTCTGCTTGACCTTCTTCTGCTCTTTCTCCTTCTTTTGTTTCTCCCTCTGCTTCTGCTCCTTATGCTTCTTCTTTATCTTCTGCTTCTGCTTCTCCTGCTTCTGCTTCTTGTGCTTCTACTGCTTCTTCTTCTGCTTCTGTTTCTTCTGCTTCTACTTCTCTTTCTGCTTCTGCTTCTCCTGCTTCTGCTTCTTCTGCTTCTACTGCTTCTCCTTATACTTCTCCTTATGCTTCTCCTTATGCTTCTCCTTATGCTTCTTCTTCTTCTTCGTCTTCTTCTCTTTCTTCTGCTTCTGCTTTTCCTGCTTCTTCTGCTTCTACTGCTTCTCTTTCTGCTTCTCATTCTGCTTCTGCTTCTCTTTCTGCTTCTCCTATTGCTTCTGCGGCTCTTCCTTCTCCTTCTCCTTCTTCTACTTCTCCTTCTGCTTCTGCTTCTTCTGCTGCTCCTGCTTCTCCTTCTGCATCTTCTTCTGCTTCTGCTTCTCTTTCTGATGTTTCTTCTGCTTCTGTTTCTCCTTCTGCTTCTCCTTCTGCTTCTTCCGCTTCTCCTTCTGATTCTCCTTCTGCTTCTCCTTCTGTTTCTCCTTCTCCTTCTCGTTCTTCTGCTTGCCTTCTGCTTCTTCTTCTGCTTCTGCTGCAACTGCTACTGCTTCTGCTTCTTCTGTTTCTTCTGCTTCTCCTTCTGCTTTTGATTCTCTTTCTGCTTCTGCTTCTGCTTCTACTTCAGTTTCTCATTCTGCTTCTCCAGATTCGGCTTCTTCTGCTTCTCCTGCTTCTCCTTCTGCTTCAGGTTCTGCTTCTGCTTCTTCGGATTCTTATACTTCTGCTTCTCCTGCTTCTGCTTCTTCTGCTTCCCCTCTTTCTCTTTCCGCTTCTCCTTCTGTTTCTGCTTCTCCTTCTGCTTCTGCTTCTGCTTCTTGTCCTTCTCCTGTTTCTTCTCCTTCTGCTTTTTCTGCTTCTTCTGCTTTTCCTGCTTCTCTTTCTGCTTCTCCTTCTGCTTCTGCTCCTTCTCCTTCTTCTGTTTCTTCTTCTTCTTCTTCTTCTTCTTCTCCCGCCTGTGCTTCTCCTGCTTCTCGTTCTGCTTCTCTTCGTCGGCTTCTCTTTCTATTTCTGCTTCTGCTTCTTCTGATTCTGATTCTTCTCCTTCTTCTTCTCCTTCTGCTTCTGCTTCTTCTGCATCTCCTGCTTCTCCTTCTGCATCTCCTTCTGCTTGTGCTTTTCTGTATGCTTCTTCTTCTGCTCTGGCTTCTCCTTCTCCTTCTTCTGTTTCTCCGTCTGCTTCTGATTCTTCTGCTTTTCCTGCGTCTCCTTCTGCTTCTCCTTCTGTTTCTCCTTCTCGTTCTTCTGCTATTCCTTCTGCTTCTCTTTCTGGTTCTGCATCTTCAGCTTCTTCTGCTAGTGATTCTGCTTCTTCTGTTTCTTCTGCTTCTCCTTCTGCTTCTCCTTCTGCTTTTGCTTCTCTTTCTGCTTCTGCTTCTCCTTCTGGTTCTCCTTCTTCTTCTCCAGATTCTGCTTCTTCTGCTTCTCCTGCTTCTCCTTCTGCTTTAGATTCTGCTTTTGCTTCTTCGGCTTCTTCTGCTTCTATTTTTGCTTCTCCTTCTCATTCTGCTTCTCTTTCTGCTTCTGCTTCTTCTCCTTCTTCTATTTCTTCTGATTCTGCTTCTCCTGCTTCTGCTTCTCCTGCTTCTCCTTCTGTTTCTCTTTATGCTTCTCTTTCTGCTTCTCCTTCTTCTGCTTCTACTACTGCTCCTGCTTCTCCTTCTGAATCTTTTTCTGTTTCAATTTCTCCTTCTTCTGGTTTTCATTCTGCTTCTGCTTCTCCTGTTTCTGCTTCTTCTACTTCTCCTGCTTCTTCTACTTCTCCTGCTTCTCCTTCTCATTCTCCTTCTCTTTCTGCTTCTGCTTATCCTTCTGTTTCTCCTACTCCTAATCCTTCTCTTTCTCCTTCTCCTTCTTCTTCTTTTGCTTCTCCTGCTGCTTCTTCTTCTGCTTCTTCTGCTTTTTCTGTTTCTTCTTCTTCTGCTTCAGCTTCTGCTTCTTCTGCTTCTCCTTTTGCTTCTGCTTCTCCGTCTGCTTCTGCTTCTGCTCTTCTCCTTCTTCTGTTTCTTCTTCTTCTGCTTCTCCTGCTTCTTCTTCTGCTTCTCCTACTTCTCCTTCTGCTTCTCCGTCTCATTCTCCTTCTCCTTCAATTTCTCCTTCTTGTGCTTCTCATTCTCATTCTGCTTCTGCTTCTCCTACTTCTGCTTCTTCTGTTTCTCCTTCTCCTTCTCCTTCTTCTTCTCTTTCTTCTTCTGATTCTCCTTCTGCTCCTCCTACTCCTAATCCTTCTCTTTCTCCTTCTTCTTCTTCTGCTTCTCGTTCTGCTTCTGCTTCTTCTGCTTGTTCTGTTTCTTCTGCTTCTGCTTTTCCAGCTTCTGCTGCTTCTACTTGTCCTTCTGCTTCATGTTCTCCTTCTGCTTCTTGGGCTTCTTCTGTTTCTTCTGCTTCTGCTTCTCCTGCTACTGCTTCTTCTGCTTCTTCTGCTTCTCTTTCTGCTTCTCCTTCTGCTTCTCCTTCTGCTTCTGCTTCTCCTTCTGCTCCTTCTCTTTCTTCTGCTTCATCTTCTTCGTCTTCTTCTTCTTCTTCTTCTTCTTCTTCTTCTTCTTCTTCTTCTTCTTCTTCTTCTTCTTCTTCTTCTTCTTCTTCTTCTTCTTCTTCTTCTTCTTCTTCTTCTTCTTCTTCTTCTGCTCCTCCCGCTTCTGCTTCTTCTGCTTCTCCTGCTTGTCCTTCTCCTTCTGCATCTCCTTCTCCTTCTTCTCCTTCTCTTTCAGCTTCTGCTTCTGCTTCTTCTGATTCTCCAAATTCTCCTTCTTCTTCTTCTTCTGTTTCTGCTTCTCTTTCTGCTTCTGCATCTCCTTCTGCTTCACCTTCTGCTGCTCTTTCTCCTTCTGTTTTTCCCTCTGCTTCTGCTTCTTATACTTCTTCTTTAGCTTCTGCTTCTGCTTCTCCTGCTTCTGCTTCTTATGCTTCTACTGCTTCTTCTTCTCTTTCTGCTTCTGCTTCTCCTGCTTGTTTTTCTGATTCTTCTGCTGCTTCTCCTTCTGCTGCTTCTTCTACTTCTCCTTCTGCTTCTCTTTTTGCTTCTCATTCTGCTTCTGCTTCTCCTTCTGCTTCTGCTCTTCTTCTTCTGTTTTTTTGCTTCTGTTTCTTCTTCAGTTTCTTCTGATTCTACTTCTGCTTCTCCTTCTTCTCCTCTTTCTGCTTCTACTTCTGCTTCTTCTGATTCTCCTGCTTCTACTTTTGTTCTCCTTCTGTTTCTGCTTCTCTTTCTGCTTCTGCTTCTCCTTCTGCTGCTCCTTCTCCTTCTTCTTCTTCTGCTTCTCCTGCTGCTTCTTCTTCTGCTTCTTCTTCTTTTTCTGTTTCTTCTTCTTCTTCTTCAGCTTCTGGTTCTTCTGCTTCTCCTTTTGCTTCTGCTTCTCCGTCTGTTTCTGCTTCTGCTCTTCTCCTTCTTCTCTTTCTTCTGCTTCTCCTGCTTCTTCTTCTTCTGCTTCTCCTACTTCTCTTTCTGCTTCTCCGTCTCATTCTCCATCTCCTTCAATTTCTCCTTCTTGTGCTTCTCATTCTGCTTCTGCTTCTCCTGCTTCTGCTTCTTCTGTTACTCCTTCTGCTTCTCCTTCTGCTTCTCTTTCTGCTTCTGATTCTCCTCTGCTCCTCCTACTCCTAATCCTTCTCTTTCTCCTCTTCTTCTTCTGCTTCTCGTTCTGCTTCTGCTTCTCTGCTTGTTCTGTTTCTTCTGCTTCTGCTTTTCCAGCTTCTGCTGCTTCTGCTTCTTCCTTCTGCTTCAGTTCTCCTTCTGGTTCTTGGTCTTCTTCAGTTTCTTCTGCTTCTTCATCTCCTGCTACTGCTTCTTCTGCTTCTCTTTCTGCTTCTCCTTCTGCTTCTCCTTCTGCTCCTTCTCCTTCTTCTGTGTCTTCTTCTTCTTCTTCTTCTTCTGCTTCTCCCGCTTCTGCTTCTTCTGCTTCTCCTACTTGTCCTTCTCCTGCTTCTCCTTCTCCTTCTTCTGTTCTCTTTCTGCTTCTGCTTCTGATTCTTCTGATTCTCCAAATTCTCCTTCTTCTTCTCCATCTGTTTCTGCTTCTCTTTCTGCTTCTGCATCTCCTTCTGCTTCACCTTCTGCTGCTCCTTCTCCTTCTTCTGTTTCTCACTCTGCGTCTGCTTCTTATGCTTCTTCTTTTTCTTCTGGTTCTGCTTCTCCTGCTTCTGCTTCTTATGCTTCTACTTCTTCTTCTTCTTCTTCTTCTTCTTCTTCTTCTTCTTCTTCTTCTTCTTCTTCTTCTAACTTCTTCTTCTTCTTCTTCTTCTTCTTCTTCT
>NW_012296015.1:0-4902 GCF_000151885.1 Dipodomys ordii
TGCTTCTCCAGATTCTGCTTATTCTGCTTCTCCTGTATCTCCTTATGCTTCAAGTTCTGCTTCTGCTTCTTCGGCTTCTTCTGCTTCTGCTTCTCCTGCTGCTGCTTCTGCTGCTGCTCCTGCTTCTATTTCTGCTTTTCCTTCTGTTTCTGCTTCTGCTTCTGCTTCTTCTCCTTCTTATGTTTCTTCTGCTTCTGCTTCTCCTGCTTCTGCTTCTCCTGCTTCTCGTTGTGCTTCTCTTTCTGCTTCTCTTTCTGCTTCTCCTTCTCCTTCTTCAGCTTCTCCTTCTGCTTCTCCTTCTCCTTCTGCTTCAATTTCTCCTTCTGCTTCTCATTCTGCTTCTGCGTCTTCTGTTTCTTCTGCTTCTCTTGCTTCTGCTTCTCCTGCTTCTCCTACTTCTCGTGCTGCTTCTCCTTCTGCATCTCTTTCTGCTTCTGCTTATCCTTTTGCTTTTCCTACTCCTAATCCTTCTCTTTCGCCTTCTCCTTCTTGTTCTTCTGCTTGTCCTGGTGCTTCTGCTTCTGCTTATTCTACTATTTCTGTTTCTTCTGCTTCTGCTTCAGATTGTGCTTCTTCTGTTTCTCCTTCTGCTTCAGATTCTGCTTCTGCTTCTTCGGCTTCTCCTGTTTCTTCTGCTTCTGCTTCTCCTGCTTCTTCTGGTTCTCCTGCTTCTCTTTTCTGCTTCTCCTTCTGCTTCTGCTTCTCCTTGTGCTTCTGCTTCTGCTCTTCTCCTTCTTCTGTTTCTTTTGCTTCTGTTTATTCTGCTTCTTCTTCTTCTGTTTCTTCTGATTCTACTTCTGCTTCTCGTCTTCTCCTTCTCTTTCTGCTTCTTCTGTTTCTCCTGCTTCTCCTTCTTGTTCTCTTTCTGTTTCTGCTTCTCTTTCTGCTTCTGCTTCTCCTTCTGCTGCTCCTTCTCCTTCTCCTTCTTCTGCTTCTCTCACTGCTTCTGCGTCTGCTTCTTTTGCTTATTCTTTTTCTTCTGCTTCAGCTTCTCCTGCTTCTGCTTCTTCTCCTTCTACTGCTTCTCCTTATACTTCTCCTTATGCTTCTCCTTATGCTTCTCCTTATGCTGCTTCTTCTTCTTCTTTTTCGTCTTCTTCTTCTTCTCTTTCTTCTGCTTCTGCTTTTCCTGCCTCTTCTGCTTCTACTGCTTCTCTTTCTGCTTCTTGTCCTTCTCCTGTTTCTTCTCCTTCTGCTTCTCCTGCTTCTGCTTCTTCTGCTTTTCCTGCTTCTCTTTCTGCTTCTCCTGCTTCTGCTCCTTCTCTTTCTTCTGTTTCTTCTTCTTCTGCTTCTCCCGCTCTCCCACTGCTTCTGCTTCTGTTTCTTTTGCTTATTCTATTTCTTCTGCTTCTCCTGCATCTACTGCTTCTCCTTATGCTTCTAATTATGCTTTTCCTTATGGTTCTCCTTAAGCTTCTTCTTCTTCTTCTTCTTCTTCTTCTTCTTCTTCTTCTTCTTCTTCTTCTTCTTCTTCTTCTTCTTCTTCTTCTTCTTCTTCTTCTTCTTCTTCTCTTTCTTCTGCTTCTCCTGGTTTTTCTGCTTCTACTGCTTCTCTTTTTGCTTCTCATTCTGCTTCTGCTTCTCCTTCTGCTTCTCCTATTGCTTCTGCTGCCCTTCCTTCTCCTTCTCCTTCTCCTACTTCTGTTTCTCCTTCTGCTTCTGCTTCTTCTGCTTCTCCTGCTTCTCCTTCTGCATCTTCTTCTGCTTCTGCTTCTCCTTCTGCTGCTTCTTCTGCTTCTGCTTCTCCTTCTGATTCTCCTTCTGCTTCTCCTTCTACTTCTGCTCCTTCTCCTTCTTCTGCTTCTCCCTCTGATTCTGCTTCTTTTGCTTATTCTTTTTCTTCTGCTTCTCTGCTTCTGCTTCTTCTGCTTCTACTGCTTCTCCTTTTGCTTCTCCTTCTCCTTCTCCTCCTCCTCCTTCTCCTCCTCCTCTTCATCCTCCTCCTCGTCCTCCTCCTCCTCCTCCTCCTCCTCCTCCTCCTCCTCCTTCTTCTTCTTCTTCTTCTTCTTCTTCTTCTTCTTCTTCTTCTTCTTCTTCTTCTTCTTCTTCTTCTTCTTCTTCTTCTTCTTCTCTTTCTTCTGCTTCTACTTTTCCTGCTTCTTCTGCTTCTACTGCTTCTCCTTCTGCTTCTCATTCTGCTTCTGCTTCTCCTTCTGCTTCTCCTATTTCTTCTGCGGCTCTTCCTTCTCCTACTTCTACTTCTCCTTCAGCTTCTGCTTCTTCTGCTTCTCCTGCTTCTCCTTCTGCATCTTCTTCTGCTTCTGCTTCTCCTTCTGCTGCTTCTTCTGCTTCTGTTTCTCCTTCTGCTTCTCCTTCTGCTTGTTCTGCTTCTGTTTCTCCTTCTGCTTCTTCTGCTTCTCCTTCTGCTTCTCCTTCTGCTTCTCCTTCTGTTTCTCCTTCTCCTTCTCGTTCTTCTGCTTTTCTTTCTGCTTCTCCTTCTGCTTCTGCTGCAACTGCTACTGCTTCTTCTGTTTCTTCTGCGTCTCCTTCTGTTTTGATTCTCTTTCAGCTTCTGCTTCTCCTTCAGCTTCTCATTCAGCTTCTCCAGATTCTGCTTCTTCTGCTTCTCCTGCTTCCGCTTTTGCTTCAGGTTTTGCTTCTGCTTCTTCGGATTCTTATGCTTCTGCTTCTCCTGCTTCTGCTTCTTCTGCTTCCCCTCCTTCTCTTTCTGCTTCTCCTTCTGTTTCTGCTTCTCCTTCTGCTTCTGCTTCTTGTCCTTCTCCTGTTTCTTCTGCTTCTGCTTCTCCTGCTCCTGCTTCTTCTGCTTTTCCTGCTTCTCTTTCTGCTTCTCCTTCTGCTTTTCCTTCTCCTTCTGCTTCTGCTCCTTCTCCTTCTTCTGTTTCTTCTTCTTCTGCTTCTCCCGCTTCTGCTTCTTCTGCTTCTCCTGCTTCTCGTTCTGCTTCTCTTCGTCGGCTTCTCTTTCTACTTCTGCTTCTGCTTCTTCTGATTCTGCTTCTTCTACTTCTTCTCTCCTTCTGCTTCTGCGTCTTCTGCTTCTCCTGCTTCTCCTACTGCATCTCCTTCTGCTTGTGCTTTTCGTCTGCTTCTTCTTCTGCTTCTGCTTCTCCTTCTCCTTCTTCTGCTTCTCCGTCTGATTCTGCTTCTTCTGCCTTTCCTGATTCTCCTTCTGCTTCTCCTTCTTCTTCTCCTTCTGTTTCTCCTTCTCCTTCTCGTTCTTCTGCTATTCCTTCTGCTTCTCTTTCTGCTTCTGCATCTTCAGCTTCTTCTGCTACTGCTTCTGCTTCTTCTGTTTCTTCTGCTTCTCCTTCTGCTTTTGCTTCTCTTTCTGCTTCTGCTTCTCCTTCTGGTTCTCCTTCTTCTTCTCCAGATTCTGCTTCTTCTGCTTCTCCTTCCGCTTCAGGTTCTGCTTCTGCTTCTTCGGCTTCTTCTGCTTCTATTTCTGCTTCTCCTTCTGTTTCTGCTTCTCTTTCTGTTTCTGTTTCTTCTCCTTCTTCTATTTCTTCTGCTTATGCTTCTACTGCTTCTCCTGCTTCTCCTTCTGTTTCTCTTTATTCTTATCCTTCTGCTTCTCCTTCTCCTTCTCCTTCTTCTGCTTCTCCTTCTGCTTCTGCTTCTCCTTCTGCATCTTCCTCTGTTTCAATTTCTCCTTCTTCTGCTTTTCATTCTGCTTCTGCTTCTCCTGCTTCTGCTTCTTCTGCTTCTCCTGCTTCTCCTTCTCATTCTCCTTCTCTTTCTGCTTCTGCTTATCCTTCTGTTTCTCCTACTCCTAATCCTTCTCTTTCTCCTTCTCCTTCTTCTTCTTCTGCTTCTCCTGCTGCTTCTTCTTCTGCTTCTTCTGCTTTTTCTGTTTCTTCTTCTTCTGCTTCAGCTTTTGCTTCTGGTTCTCCGTCTGCTTCGGCTTCTGCTCTTCTCCTTCTTCTGTTTCTTCTGCTTCTGCTTCTCCTGCTTCTCCTTCTTCTGCTTCTCCTACTTCTCCTTCTGCTTCTCCGTCTCATTCTCCTTCTCCTTCAATTTCTCTTTCTTGTGCTTCTCATTCTGCTTCTGCTTCTGCTTCTCCTACTTCTGCTTCTTCTGTTTCTCCTTCTGCTTCTCCTTCTGCTTCTCTTTCTGCTTCTGATTCTCCTTCTGCTCCTCCTACTCCTAATCCTTCTCTTTCTACTTCTTCTTCTTCTGCTTCTCGTTCTGCTTCTGCTTCTTCTCCTTGTTCTGTTTCTTCTGCTTCTGCTTTTCCAGCTTCTGCTGCTTCTGCTTGTCCTTCTGCTTCAGGTTCTCCTTCTGCTTCTTGGGCTTCTTCTGTTTGTTCTGCTTCTGCTTCTCCTGCTACTGCTTCTTCTGCTTCTCTTTCTGCTTCTCCTTCTGCTTCTGCTTCTCCTTCTGCTTCTCCTTCTGCTCCTTCTCTTTCTTCTGTTTCTTCTTCTTCTGCTTCTCCCGCTCCTGCTTCTTCTGCTTCTCCTGCTTGTCCTTCTCCTTCTGCTTCTCCTTCTCCTTCTTCTCCTTCTCTTTCTGCTTCTGCTTCTGCTTCTTCTGATTCTCCAACTTCTCCTTCTTCTTCTCCTTCTGTTTCTGCTTCGCTTTCTGCTTCTGCATCTCCTTCTGCTTCACCTTCTGCTGCTCTTTCTCCTTCTTCTGTTTCTCCCTCTGCTTCTGCTTCTTATGCTTCTTCTTTATCTTCTGCTTCTGCTTCTCCTGCTTCTGCTTCTTATGCTTCTATTTCTTCTTCTTCTGCTTCTGCTTCTTCTGTTTTTACTTCTCTTTGTGCTTCTGCTTCTCCTGCTTGTTTTTCTGCTTCTTCTGCTGCTTCGCCTTCTGCTGCTTCTTCTACTTCTCCTTCTCCTTCTCTTTTTGCTTCGCCTTCTGCTTCTGCTTCTGCTTCTTCTGTTTCTCCTGCCTGAATTTCTGATTCTCCTTCTTCTGCTGCTTCTCCTTCTGCTTCTGCTTCTA
>NW_012296016.1:0-4902 GCF_000151885.1 Dipodomys ordii
CGGGGTTTTCTTTCTGGATCATCGTCTGATCGTGTGTCTCAAATCAGGTCACCATTTTACACTTCAGGACACAGCATTAAACAGCGTTTATCTTGCGGGGTTTCAGCGGGACTCAGCGGGGGACACAGTGGGACACAGCGGGTTACACATCTGGGACACTTTGTGTTTCAGTAGGATACCTCGTGGTACAAAGCGGGAGACAGCGGAGTTCTTGCGAGGACTCTTTTGGACTTAGCGGGGACACAGATGGTACTCATCATGGTACATATAGGGTAAAAAGCGAGACACCACGGAACACTGTAGGACACAGCGGGACACAGCGGGGACACTGCGGGACACAGCCGGGGGACACAGCGGTGGACAGCGGGGGAAAGAGAAGGGACACAGCGGGACACAGAGGGGACACAACTGGACACAGAAGGGTACACAGCAGGGCACAGCGGACACACAACTGGGACAGAGCTGGACACAGAGGGACACAGATGGGACAGAGCGTGACACAGCGGGACACAGCGGGACACAGCAGAGGACACAGCGGGACACAGCGGGGGACACAGGGAAGACACAGCTGGACACTGAGGGAGACAGAGCGAGGACACAGCCGGACACAGCGAAACACAGCGTGATACAGTGGGGACAGAGCAGGGGACACAGTGGGACACAGCAGGGGACACAGAGGGACACAGCGGGGTACACAGCGTCGATACAGTGGGGACACAGCGGGACACAGTGGGGTACACAGCTGGGGACACAACGGGACACAGCGGGGGACACAGCGAGGACACAGCAGAACACAGCGTGGGAAACAGCGAGGACACAGCGGGACACAGCGAGACACAGCGGGACACAGTGGGGACACAGCAGTAGACACAGCGAGACACAGCGAGGGACACAGCGGGACACAGCGGGGAACACAGCGAGGACACAGCGGGGACACAGCGGGGACACTGCGGGAACATAGTGGGACACAGCTGGGCACACAGCGGGACACAGCGGGACACAGCTTGGGACACAGCGGGAACACAGCAGGACACAGCAGGGGACACAGCGAGGACACAGTGGGACACAGCGGGGACACATAGAGGACTCAGCGGGGGACACAGTGGGGGACAGAGCGGGACACATCGGGACACTGCGGGGCACAGAGGGGGACACAGCGTGACAGAGCGGGTGACCCAGCGGGACACAGCGGGACACAGCGGGACACTGTGGGACACATCGGGGAACACAGCGGAACACAGCGGGGGACACAGGGAGGACACAGCTTAGCACAACATGGGACAAAGCGAGGACACAGCGGGACACAGCGAGACACAGCGGGACCCAGCGCGGACCCAGCAATGGACACAGCGGGACACAGCGGGTGACAAAGCGGGACACCACGGAACACAGCAGGACACACCGTGAAACAGCGGTGAACCTGCGGGGACACAGCGGGACACAGCGAGGACACAGGGGGACACAGCGGGACACTGCGGGGCACAGCGGGGGACACAGCAGGGCTCAGCGGGGGACACAGGGAGGACACAGCGGAACACAGCATGGGACAAAGCGAGGACACAGCGGGAAACAGCGAGACACAGCGGGACCCAGCGGGGACCCAGCAGTGGACACAGCGGGACACAGCGGGGGACAAAGCGGGACACCACGGAACACAGCAGGACACAGCGTGAAACAGCGGTGAACCTGCGGGGACACAGCGGGACACAGCGGGGGACACAACGAGGACACAGCGGAACACAGAGTGGGACACAGTGAGGACACAGCGGGACACAGCGGGACACAGCCGGGTCCCAGCAGTGGACACAGCGGGACACAGCGGGGGACATAGAGGGACACAGCGGGGGACACATGGAGGACTCAGCTGGACAAAGCGGGGACACAGCGGCGACTCACCGGGGTACACAGCGGGGGACAAAGCGGGACACCACAGAACACAGTGGGAAACAGCGGGACACAGCGGGGAAACTGCGGGGACACAGGGAGACAAAGCGTGGGACACATAGGGACACAGCGGGGGACACAGTGGGGGACACAGTGGGGGACACAGCGGGGAACACAGCGAGGACACAGCGGGACACAGCGGTACACAGCGTCGATACAGCGGGGACACAACGTTACACAGCGTGGTACACACCTGTGAACACATCGGGACACAGTGGGGGCACAGCGGGACACAGCGGGACACAGTGGGACACAGCGGGGACAAAACTTGAGACACAGCGTGGCAGAGAGCGGGAGACAGCAGGGGACACAGCGAGGACACAGCGGGACAGAGCGCTGACACTGCGGGGGACACAGCGTGGGACACAGCGGGAGACACAGCCGGACACAGCGGGATACAGCGGGGGACACAGGGGGGTCCCAGCGGGACCCAGCGCGGGACACAGAGAGGACATATTGGGACACAGCGGGGACACAGCGGGACTCAGCGGGGGACACAGCAGTACACAGCGGGACACAGCGGGACACAGCGGGGGACACAGAGGGGTAAACAGCGGGACACAGCGGGGAACACAGCGAGGACACAGCGGGACCAAGCGGGACACAGCGTCGATACAGCGGGGACACAGCGGGACACAGCGGGGTACACAGCTGGGTACACAACGGGACACAGCGGGGGACACAGCGAGGACACAGCAGAACACAGCGTGGGAAACAGCGAGGACACACGGGACACAGCGAGACACAGCGGGACACAGTGGGGACACAGCAGGGACACAGTGGGACACAGTAGGACACAGCGGGACACAGCGGGGACACTGCGGGACACAGCCGGGGGACACAGCGGTGGACAGCGGGGGACAGACAAGGGACACAGCGGGACACAGAGGGGACACAGCTGGACACAGAAGGGTACACAGCGGGGCACAGCGGACACACAACGGGGACAGAGCTGGACACAGAAGGACACAGATGGGACAGAGCGTGACACAACGGGACACAGCAGGACACAGCAGGGGACTCAGCGGGACACAGTGGGGGACACAGGAGGACACAGCTGGACACTGAATGAGACAGAGCGAGGACACAGCCGGACACAGCGAAACACAGCGTGACACAGTGGGGACACAGCAGGGGACACAGCGGGACACAGCGGGGACAAAGCTTGAGACACAGCGGGGTACAGAGCGGGAGACAGCGCGGGACACAGCGGGACCCAGCGGGACACAGCGGGGGACACAGCGGGACACACCGTCTATAGAGCGGGGACACAGTGGGACACAGTGGTGACACAGCGGGTCCCAGCAGGGACACAACAAGGACACAGCGGATGACACAGCGGGACACAGAGGGGGACACAGCCAGGGAAACAGCGGGGGACACAGCGGGACACAGCGGGGGACACAGCGGGACACAGCGGGGACACAGAGGGGACTCAGCAGTGGACATAGCGGGGGACAAAGCGGGACACCACATGACACAGTGGGACACAGCGGGACAAAGCGGGGACACTGCGGGGACACAGCGGGAGAAAGCGGGGGACCCAGCGGGACACAGCGGGACACAGCATGACTCAGCGGGGAAACAGGAGGGACACAGTGGGACACAGTGAGGACACAGCGGGACACAGCGGGACACAGCGGGACACAGCGAGGGACACAGCGGTGGACACAGCGGGACACAACGAGGAACACATCGAGGACACAGCGGGACCCAGCAGGACACAGCGTCGATACAGAGGGGACACAGCGGGACACAGCGGGGTACACAGCTGAGGACACAACGGGACACAGCGGTGGACACAGCGAGGACACAGCGGGACACAGCGGGGACACTGCGGGAACATAGCGGGACACAGCGGGTACAGAGCGGGACACAGCGGGGTCACAGAGTGGTTCACAGCGGGACACATCGGGAAACAAAGCGAGGTCACAGCGGGGGACAAAGCGGGACAACACGGAACACAGTGTGACACAGCGGGACACAGCGGGACACAGCGGGGTACACAGAGGGACACAGCGGGCACACAGCGGGGACACAGCGGGACACAACGGGACACAGCGGGGACACAGTGGGACACAGCGGGACAAAGCGGCAGACACAGCGGGACACAGCAGGCACACAGCGGGGACACAGCGGGACACAGCGGGACACACCGGGGACAGAGCGGGACACAGCCGGACACAGCGGGACACAGCAGGGGACACAGCGGGACACAGTTGGGGACCCAGTGAGGACACAGCGGGACACAGCAGGGGACACAGCGAGGACACAGCGGGGGACACAGCGGGGGACACAGCGGGACACAGTGGGGAACACAGCGAGGACACAGCGGGACACAGCGTCGATACAGCGGGGACACAGCGTTACACAGTGTGGTACACAGCTTTGGACACAACGGGACACAGTGGGGGCACAGCCGGAAACAGCGGGACACAGTGGGACACAACAGGGACAAAGCGTGAGACACAGCGGGGGACAGAGAGGGAGAAAGCAGGAGACACAGCGAGGATACAGCAGGACACAGCAGTGACACAACGGGGACTCAGCGGGGACACAGCTGGACAAAGCGGGGGACACAGTGGGACACAACGGGGGACACTGCGGGACACAGTGTGGGACAGAGCGTGGGACACAGCGAGACACAGCGAGTACAAAGCTGGACACAGCGGGGTACACAGAGACACACAGCAGGGACACAGCGGGGAAACAGCGAGGACACAGCGGCACACAGTGGGGGACACAGCAAGGACAGAGCAGGACCCAGCGGGGGACAAAGCGGGACATAGCAGGGGACACAGCGGGGACACAGCGGGACACAGCGTGGGACACAGGAAGGACACAGAGGTACACAGCGGGGGACAGAGCGAGGACACATTGGGACACAGCGGGACTCAGCGGGGGACACAGCAGTACACAGCGGGACACAGCGGGACACAGAGGGGAAAGATCATGGAC
>NW_012296017.1:0-4902 GCF_000151885.1 Dipodomys ordii
CTTCTCTTTCTGCTTCTCCTTCTGTTTCTCCTTCTCCTTCTCGTACTTCTGCTTCTCCTTCTGCTTCTGCATCTTCTGCTTCTTCTGCTACTGCCTCTGCTTGTTCTGTTTCTTCTGCTTCTCCTTCTGCTTCTCCTTCTGCTTTTGCTTTTCTTTCTGCTTCTGCTTCTCCTTCTGCTTCTCCAGATTCTGCTTCTTCTGCTTCTCCTGCTTGTTCTTCTGCTTCAGGTTCTGTTTCTGCTTCTTCGGCTTCTTCTGCTTCTGCTTCTCCTGCTGCTGCTTCTTCTGCTTCTCCTGCTTCTCTTTCTGCTTTTCCTTCTGTTTCTGCTTCTTCTTCTTCTTCTGCTTCTTCTCCTTCTGTTTCTTCTGCTTCTGCTTCTCCTGCTTCTGCTTCTCGTTCTGCTTCTCTTTCTTCTTCTCCTTCTCCTTCTTCTGCTTCTCCTTCTGCTTCTGCTTCTCCTTCTGCTTCTGCTTCAATTTCTTCTTCTGCTGCTCATTCTGCTTCTGCGTCTTCTGTTTCTTCTGCTTCTCCTGCTTCTGCTTCTCCTACTTCTCGTGCTGCTTCTCCTTCTGCGTCTCTTTCTGCTTCTGCTTATCCTTTTGCTTCTCCTACTCCTAATCCTTCTCTTTCGCCTTCTCCATCTTCTTCTTGTGCTTCTCCTGCATCTTCTGCTTCTCCTGCTTCTCTTTCTGCTTCTCCTTCTGCCTCTTCTTCTTCTTCTGCTTCTTCTTCTGCTCTTCTCCTTCTTCTGTTTCTTTTGCTTCTGTTTCTTCTTCTTCTTCTTCTTCTGTTTCTTCTGATTCTACTTCTGCTTCTCCTTCTTCTCCTCTTTCTGCTTCTACTCCTGCTTCTTCTAATTCTCCTGCTTCTCCTTCTTGTTCTCCTTCTGTTTCTGCTTCTCTTTCTGCTTCTGCTTCTCCTTCTTCTGCTCCTTCTCCTTCTCCTTTTTCTTCTCCTCCCACTGCTTCTGCTTCTGCTTCTTTTGCTTATTCTTTTTCTTCTGCTTCTGCTTCTCCTGCTTCTGCTTCTACTGCTTCTCCTTATGCTTCTCCTTATGCTTCTCCTTATGCTGCTCCTTCTTCTTCTTCTTCTTCTTCCTCTTCTTCTTCTCCTTCTTCTTCTTCTTCTTCTTCTTCTTCTTCTTCTTCTTCTTCTTCTTCTTCTTCTTCTTCTATTCTTCTTCTTCTTCTCTTTCTTCTGCTTCTGCTTTTCCTGCTTCTTCTGCTTCTACTGCTTCTCTTTCTGCTTCTCATTCTGCTTCTGCTTCTCCTATGGCTTCTGCTGCCCTTCCTTCTCCTTCTCCTTCTCCTACTTCTGCTTCTCCTTCTGCTTCTGCTTCTTCTGCTTCTCCTGCTTCTCCTTCTGCATCTTCTTCTGCTTCTGCTTCTCCTGCTTCTTCTTCTTCTGCTTCTGCTACTCCTTCTTCTGCTTCTCCTTCTGATTCTCCTTCTACTTCTCTTTCTGCTGCTCCTTCTCCTTCTTCTGCTTCTCCCTCTGATTCTTCTTCTTATGCTTATTCTTTTTCTACTGCTTCTGCTTCTCCTGCTTCTGCTTCTTCTGCTTCTACTGCTTCTCCTGATGCTTCTTCTTCTTCTTCTTCTTCTTCTTCTTCTTCTTCTTCTTCTTCTTCTTCTTCTTCTTCTTCTTCTTCTTCTTCTTCTTCTTCTTCTCTTTCTTCTGCTTCTGTTTTCCTGCTTCTTCTGCTTGTACTGCTTCTCTTTTTGCTTCTCATTCTGCTTCTGCTTCTCCTTCTGCTTCTCCTATTGCTTCTGCTGCCCTTCCTTCTCCTTCTCCTTCTCCTTCTCCTTCTCCTACTTCTGCTTCTCCTTCTGCTTCTTCTGCTTCTCCTGCTTCTCCTTCTGCATCTTCTTCTCCTTCTGCTTATCCTTTTGCTTCTCCTTTTGCTGCTCCTTCTCCGTCTTCTCCTACTCCCTCTGATTCTTCTTCTTATGCTTATTCTTTTTCTACTGCTTCTGCTTCTCTTGCTTCTCCTTCTGCATCTCCTTCTGCTTCTGCTTCTCCATCTGCTGCTTCTTCTGCTTCTGTTGATTCTCCTTCTGCTTCTCCTTCTGTTTCTCCTTCTCATTCTTCTGCTATTCCTTCTGCTTCACTTTCTGCTTCTGCATCTTCAGCTTCTTCTGCTATTGCTTCTGCTTCTTCTGTTTCTTCTGCTTCTCCTTCTGCATTTGAATCTCTTTCTGCTTCTGCTTCTCCTTCTGGTTCTCCTTCTTCTTCTCCAGATTCTTCTTCTGCTGCTTCTCCAGCTTCACCTTCTGCTTCAGGTTCTCCTTTTGCTTCTTCGGCTTCTTCTGCTTCTATTTCTGCTTCTCCTTCTGTTTCTGCTTCTCTTTCTGCTTCTGCTTCTTCTCCTTCTATTTCTTCTGATTCTGCTTCTCCTGCTTCTGCTTCTCGTGCTTCTCCTTCTGTTTCTCTTTATGCTTCTCCTTCTGCTTCTCCTTCTTCTGCTTCTACTACTGCTTCTGCTTCTGCTTCTCCTTCTGCATCTTCTTCTGTTTCAATTTCTCCTTCTTCTGCCTTTCATTATGCTTCTGCTTCTCCTGCTTCTGCTCCTTCTGCTTCTCCTGCTTCTCCTCCTTCTCCTTCTCCTTCTCTTTCTGCTTCTTCTTATCCTTCTGTTTCTCCTACGCCTAATCCTTCTCTTTCTCCTTCTTCTTCTTCTGGTTCTCCTGCTGCTGCTTCTTCTGCTTCTTCTGCTTTTTCTGTTTCTTCTTCTTCTGCTTCAGCTTCTGCTTCTTCTGCTTCTCCTTCTGCTTCTGCTTCTCCTTCTGCTTCTGCTTCTGCTCTTCTCCTTCTTCTGTTTCTTCTGCTTCTGCTTCTCCTTCTTCTTCTTCTTCTGCTTCTCCTACTTCTCCTCCTGATTCTCCGTCTCCTTCTCCTTCTCCTTCAATTTCTCCTTCTTGTGCTTCTCATTCTTCTTCTGCTTCTACTTCCTCTGCTTCTGCTTCTTGTGTTTCTCCTCCTGCTTCTCCTGCTTCTCTTTCTTCTTCTTATTCTGCTTCTGCTCCTCCTACTCCTAATCCTTCTCTTTCTCCTTCTTCTTCTTCTGCTTCTCGTTCTGCTTCTGCTTCTTCTGCTTGTTCTGTTTCTTCTGCTTCTGCTTTTCCAGCTTCTGCTGCTTCTGCTGTTCCTTCTGCTTCAGGTTCTCCCTCTGGTTCTTGGGTTTCTTCTGTTTCTTCTGCTTCTGCTTCTCCTGCTACTGCTTCTTCTGCTTCTCTTTCTGCTTCTCCTTCTGCTTCTGCTTCTCGTTCTGCTCCTTCTCCTTCTTCTGTTTCTTCTTCGTCTTCTGCTTCTCCCGCTTCTGCTTCTTCTGCTTCTACAGCTTGTCCTTCTCCTTCTGCTTCTCCTTCTCCTTCATCTGCTTCTCTTTCAGATTCTGCTTCTTCTGATTCTCAAACTTCTTCTTCTCCTTCTGTTTCTGCTTCCCTTTCTGCTTCTGCATCTCCTTCTGCTTCACCTTCTGCTGCTCCTTCTCCTTCTTCTGTTTCTCCCTCTGCTTCTGCTTCTTATGCTTCTTCTTTTTCTTCTGATTCTGCTTCTCCTGCTTCTGCTTCTTATGCTTCTACTGCTTCTTCTTCTTCTTCCGCTTCTTCTGCTTCTACTTCTCTTTCTGCTTCTGCTTCTCCTGCTTGTTTTTCTGCTTCTTCTGCTGCTTCTCCTTCTGCTGCTTCTTCTACTTCTTCTTCTGTTTCTCTTTTTGCTTCTCCTTCTGCTTCTGCTTCTGCTTCTTCTGTTTCTCCTGCCTGAATTTCTGGTTCTACTTCTTCTGCTGCTTCTCCTTCTGCTTCTGCTTCTCCTTCTGCTTCTGCTTCTTCTGCTTCTCCTGCTTCTCCTTCTGCATCTCCTTCTGCTTGTGCTTGTCCTTATGCTTCTTCTTCTGCTTCTCCTTCTCCTTCTTTTGCTTCTCCTTTTGCTTCTGCTTCCTCTGCTTTTCCTTCTTCTCCTTCTGCTTCTACTTCTTCTGCTTATCCTTCTGCATCTTCTTCTGCTTCTCCTTCTCCTTCTTCTGCTTCTCCTTCTGCTTCTCCTTCTGCTTCTTCTTCTTCTGCTTTACCTGCTTCTCTTTTTCCTTCTCATTCTGTTTCTCCTTCTCCTTCTTGTTCTTCTGCTTTTCCTTCTGCTTCTCGTTCTTCTTCTGCTAAAACTGCTACTGCTTCTACTTCTTCTGTTTCTTCTGCTTCTCCTTCTGCTTCAGGTTCTGCTTCTGCTTCTTCGGATTCTTATGCTTCTGCTTCTCCTGCTTCTGCTTCTTCTGCTTCCCCTCCTTCTCTTTCTGCTTCTCCTTCTGTTACTGCTTCTCCTTCTGCTTCTGCTTCTTGTCCTTCTCCTGTTGCTTCTGCTTCTACTGTTTCTGCTTCTACTGCTTCTCCTTCTGCTGCTCTTTCTGCTTCTCCAGCTGCTTTTCCTTCTCCTGCTCTTCCTTCAGCTTCTCTTTCTGCTTCTCCTTCTGTTTCTCCTTCTCCTTCTCCTTCTCGTTCTTCTGCTTTTCCTTCTGCTTCTCCTCCTGCTTCTGCATATTCTGCTTCTTCTGCTACTGCCTCTGCTTCTTCTGTTTCTTCTGCTTCTCCTTCTGCATCTCCTTCTGCTTTTGCTTCTCTTTCTTCTTCTGCTTCTCCTTCTGCTTCTCCAGATTCTGCTTCTTCTGCTCCTCCTGCTTCTCCTTCTGCTTCAGGTTCTGCTTCTGCTTCTTCGGCTTCTTCTGCTTCTGCTTCTCCTGCTTCTCTTTTTGCTTTTCCTTCTGTTTCTGCTTCTCCTTCTGCTTCTGCTTCTTTTCCTTCTTCTGTTTCTTATGCTTCTGCTTCTCCTGCTTCTGATTCTCCTGCTTCTCGTTCTAATTCTCTTTCTGCTTCTCTTTCTGCTTCTCCTTCTCCTTCTTCTGCTTC
>NW_012296018.1:0-4901 GCF_000151885.1 Dipodomys ordii
TCTTCTTCTTCTTCTTCTTCTTCTTCTTCTTCGTCGTCTTCATCATCGTCTTCTTCTTCTTCATCTTCATCATCTTCTTCTTCTTCTTCTTCTTCTTCTACTCTTTCGTCTGCTTCTGCTTTTCCTGCTTCTTCTGCTTCTACAGCTTCTCTTTCTGCTTCTCATTCTGCTTCTTCTTCTCCTTCTGCTTCTCCTATTGCTTCTGCTGCTCTTCCTTCTCCTTCTCCTTCTCCTACTTCTGCTTCTCCTTCTGCTTTTGCTTCTTCTGCTTCTCCTGCTTCTCCTTCTGCATCATCTTCTGCTTCTGCTTCTCCTTCTGCTGCTTCTTCTGCTTCTATTTCTCCTTGTTCTGATTCTCCTTCTGCTTCTCCTTCTCCTGCTCCTTCTGCTTCTCGTTCTGCTTCTGATTTTCCTTCTGCTCTTCCTACTCCTAATCCTTCTCTTTATCCTTCTCCTTCTTCTTCTTCTGCTTCTCGTTCTGCTTCTGCTTCTGCTTCTTCTGCTTGTTCTGTTTCTTCTGCTTCAGGTCCTGCTTCTGCTTCTTCGGCTTCTTCTGTTTCTTCTGCTTCTGCTTCTCCTGCTACTGCTTCTTCTGCTTCTCTTTCTGCTTCTCCTTTTGCTTCTGCTTCTCCTTCTGCTCCTTCTCCTTCTTCTGTTTCTTCTTCTTCTTCTGCTTCTCCCGCTTCTGCTTCTGCTTCTCCTTCCTTTCCTCTGTTTCTGCTTCTCCTTCTCCTTCTTCTGCTTCTCTATCTGCTTCTGCTTCTTCTGATTCTCCAACTAATCCTTCTTCTTCTACTTCTGTTTCTGCTTCTCTTTCTGTTTCTGCATCTCCTTCTGCTTCACCTTCTGCTGCTCTTTCTTCTTCTGTTTCTCCCTCTGCTTCTGCTTCTTATGCTTCTTCTTTTTCTTCTGCTTCTGCTTCTCCTGCTTCTGCTTCTTATGCTTCTACTGCTTCTTCTTCTGCTTCTGCTTCTTTTGCTTCTACTTCTCTTTCTGCTTCTGCTTCTTCTGCTTGTTTTTCTGCTTCTTCTGCTGCTTCTCCTTCTGCTGCTTCTTCTACTTCTCCTTCTTCTTCTCTTTTTGCTTCTCCTTCTGCTTCTGCTTCTTCTGTTTCTCCTGCCTGAATTTCTGGTTCTACTTCTTCTGCTGCTTCTCCTTCTGCTTCTGCTTCTACTTCTGCTTCTGTTTCTGCTTCTTCTACTTCTACTCTTTCGGCTTCTCCTGCTTCTGCTTATTGTGCTTCTCCTGCTTCTTTTTCTGCTTCTCATTCCTCTTCTGCTTCTCCATCTGCTTCTGCTTATCCACCTGCTCCTACTTCTGCTTCTCCTTCAGCTTCTGCTTCTTCTGCTTCTCCTGCTTCTCCTTCTGCATCTCCTTCTGCTTGTGCTTGTCCTTATGCTTCTTCTTCTGCTTCTGCTTCTCCTTCTCCTTCTTTTGCTTCTCCTTTTGTTTCTGCTTCTTCTGCTTTTCCTGCTTCTCCTTCTGCTTCTGCTTCTTCTGCTTCTCCTGCTTCTCCTTCTGCATCTTCTTCAGCTTCTGCTTCTGCTTCTCCTTCTTCTGCTTCTCCTTCTGATTCTCCTTGTACTTCTTCTTCTTCTGCTTTACCTGCTTCTCTTTCTGCTTCTCCTTCTGTTTCTCCTTCTCCTTCTTGTTCTTCTGCTTTTCCTTCTCCTTCTCCTTCTGCTTCTGCTACAACGGCTACTGCTTCTACTTCTTCTGTTTCTTCTGCTTCTCCTTCTGCTTTTGATTCTCTTTCTGCTTCTGCTTCTCCTTCTGCTTCTCATTCTGTTTCTCCAGATTCTGCTTCTTCTGCTTCTCCTTCTGCTTCAGGTTCTGCTTCTGCTTCTTCGGATTCTTATGCTTCTGCTTCTCCTGCTTCTGCTTCTTCTGCTTCCCCTCCTTCTCTTTCTGCTTCTCCTTCTGTTTCTGCTTCTCCTTCTGCTTCTGCTTCTTGTCCTTCTCCTGTTTCTTCTGCTTTTGCTTCTCCTGTTTCTGCATCTCCTGCTTCTCCTTCTGCTGCTCTTTCTGCTTCTCCTGCTGCTTTTCCTTCTCCTGCTCTTTCTTCTGCTTCTCTTTCTGTTTCTCCTTCTCCTTCTCGTTCTTCTGCTTTTCCTTCTGCTTCTCCTCCTGCTTCTGCATCTTCTGTTTCTTCTGCTACTGCCTCTGCTTCTTCTGTTTCTTCTGGTTCTCCTCCTGCTCTCCTTCTGCTTTTGCTTCTCTTTCTGCTTCTGCTTCTCTTTCTGCTTCTCCAGATTCTGCTTCTTCTGCTTCTCCTGCTTCTCCTTCTGCTTCAGGTTCTGCTTCTGCTTCTTCGGCTTCTTCTGCTTCTGCTCTCCTGCTGCTGCTTCTTCTCCTTTTTTTGTTTTTTCTGTTTCTGCTTCTCCTGCTTCTGCTTCTCTTGCTTCTCGTTCTGCTTCTTTTTCTGCTTCTCCTTCTCCTTCTCCTTCTGCTTCTCTTCTGCTTCTGCTTCTCCTTCTGTTTCTGCTTCTGCTTCAATTTCTCCTTCTGATTCTCATTCTGCTTCTGCGTCTTCTGTTTCTTCTGCTTCTCCTGCTTCTCCTACTTCTCGTGCTGCTTCTCCTTAAAGCGTCTCTTTCTGCTTCTGCTTATCCTTTTGCTTCTCCTACTCCTAATCCTTCTCTTTCGCCTTCTCCTTCTTGTTCTTCTGCTTGTCCTGGTGCTTCTGCTTCTGCTTATTCTACTATTTCTGTTTCTTCTGCTTCTGCTTCAGATTGTGCTCCTTCTCTTTCTCCTTCTGCTTCAGATTCTGCTTCTGCTTCTTCGGCTTCTCCTGTTTCTTCTGCTTCTGCTTCTCCTGCTTCTTCTGGTTCTCCTGCTTCTCTTTCTGCTTCTCCTTCTGCTTCTGCTTCTCCTTCTGCTTCTGCTCTTCTCCTTCTTCTGTTTCTTTTGCTTCTGTTTCTTCTGCTTCTTCTTCTTCTGTTTCTTCAGATTCTACTTCTGCTTCTCCTTCTTCTCCTTCTCTTTCTGCTTCTTCTGATTCTCCTGCTTCTCCTTCTTGTTCTCCTTCTGTTTCTCCTTCTCTTTCTGCTTCTGCTTCTCCTTCTGCTGCTCCTTCTCCTTCTTCTGCTTCTCTCACTGCTTCTGCTTCTGCTTCTTTTGCTTATTGTTTTTCTTCTGCTTCAGCTTCTCCTGCTTCTGCTTCTTCTCCTTCTACTGCTTCTCCTTATACTTCTCCATATGCTTCTCCTTCTTCTTCTTCTTCTTCTTCTTCTTCTTCTTCTTCTTCTTCTTCTTCTTCTTCTTCTTCTTCTTCTTCTTCTTCTTCTTCTTCTCTTTCTTCTGCTTCTGCTTTTCCTGCCTCTTCTGCTTCTACTGCTTCTCTTTCTGCTTCTTGTCCTTCTCCTGTTTCTTCTCCTTCTGCTTCTCCTGCTTCTGCTTCTTCTGCTCTTCCTGCTTCTCTTTCTGCTTCTCCTTCTGCTTCTCCTTCTGGTTCTGCTCCTTCTCCTTCTTCTGTTTCTTCTTCTTCTGCTTCTCCCGCTTCTGCTTCTTCTGCTTCTCCTGTTTCTCGTTCAGCTTCTCTTCGTCGGCTTCTCTTTCTATTTCTGCTTCTGCTTCTTCTGATTCTGATTCTTCTCCTTCTTCTTCTCCTTCTGCGTCTGCGTCTTCTGCATTTCCTGCTTCTCCTTCTGCATCTCCTTCGGCTTGTGCTTTAACTTCTGCTTCTTCTTCTGCTCCGGCTTCTCCTTCTCCTTCTTCTGCTTCTCCGTCTGCTTCTGTTTCTTCTGCTTTTCCTGCTTCTCCTTCTGCTTCTCCTTCTATTTCTCCTTCTCGTTCTTCTGCTATTCCTTCTGCTTCTCTTTCTGCTTCTGCATCTTCAGCTTCTTCTGCTACTGATTCTGCTTCTTCTGTTTCTTCTGCTTCTCCTTCTGCTTTTGCTTCTCTTTCTGCTTCTGCTTCTCCTTCTGGTTCTCCTTCTTCTTCTCCAGATTCTGCTTCTTCTGCTTCTCCTGCTTCTCCTTCTGCTTTAGGTTCTGCTTTTGCTTCTTCGGCTTCTTCTGCTTCTTTTTCTGCTTCTCCTTCTGTTTCTGCTTCTCTTTCTGCTTCTGCTTCTTCTCCTTCTTCTATTTCTTCTGATTCTGCTTCTCCTGCTTCTGCTTCTCCTGCTTCTCCTTCTGTTTCTCTTTATGCTTCTCCTTCTTCTGCTTCTACTACTGCTTCTGCTTCTCCTTCTGCTTCTGCATCATCTGCTTCTTCTGCTACTGCCTCTGCTTCTTCTGTTTCTTCTGATTCTCCTCCTGCTCTCCTTCTGCTTTTGCTTCTCTTTCTGCTTCTGCTTCTCCTTCTGCTTCTCCAGATTCTGCTTCTTCTGCTTCTCCTGCTTCTCCTTCTGCTTCAGGTTCTGCTTCTGCTTCTTCGGCTTCTTCTGCTTCTGCTTCTCCTGCTGCTGCTTCTTCTCCTTCTTCTGTTTTTTCTGTTTCTGCTTCTCATGCTTCTGCTTCTCTTGCTTCTCGTTCTGCTTCTTTTTCTGCTTCTCCTCCTTCTCCTTCTGCTTCTCTTCTGCTTCTGCTTCTCCTTCTGTTTCTGCTTCTGCTTCAATTTCTCCTTCTGATTCTCATTCTGCTTCTGCGTCATCTGTTTCTTCTGCTTCTCCTGCTTCTCCTACTTCTCGTGCTGCTTCTCCTTCTGCGTCTCTTTCTGCTTCTGTTATCCTTTTGCTTCTCCTACTCCTAATCCTTCTCTTTCGCCTTCTCCTTCTGCTTTTCCTGCTTCTCATGGTGCTTCTGCTTCTGCTTATTCTACTATTTCTGTTTCTTCTGCTTCTGCTTCAGATTGTGCTTCTTCTGTTTCTCCTTCTGCGTCAGATTCTGCTTCTGCTTCTTCGGCTTCATGCTTCTTCTGCTTCTCGTGCTTCTCTTTCTGCTTTCCTTCTGTTCTGCTTG
>NW_012296019.1:0-4901 GCF_000151885.1 Dipodomys ordii
TCCCGCTTTTTCCCCCGCTGTGTCCCGCTGTGTCCTCCATGTGTCTCCCGCTGTGTCCCGCTGTGTCCTCGCTGTGTCATGATGTGTCCCGCTTTGTCCCGCTGTGTCCCCGCTGTGGCCCCTCTGTCCCCTCTGTGTCCCGCTCTGTCCCTGCTGTGTCTGCTGTGTCACGCTGTGTCCCCACTTTGTGCCCGCTGTGTCCCGCTGTGTACTCCGTTGTGTCAGGCTGTGTCCCCCGCTTTGTCCCGCTGTGTCCCCGCTGTATCGACGCTGTGTCCCGCTGGGTCACGCTGTGTCCTCGCTGTGTTCCCCGCTGTGTCCCGCAGTGTCCCCCGCTGTGTCCCCCGCTGTGTCCTCGCTGTGTCCCCCACTGTGTCCCGCTGTGTCCTTGCTGGGTCCTCCGCTGTGTCCCGCTGTGTCCCCCGCTGTGTCCCGCTGTGTCCCGCTCTGTCCCTGCTGTGTCCCGCTGTGTCCTGCTGTGTCCTCGCTGTGTCCCCCACTGTCTCCCGCTCTGTCCCCCGCTGTGTCTCACGATTTGTCCTCGCTGTGTGCCACTGTGTCCCGCTCTGTCCTGCTATGCCCCCACTGTGTCCCGTTGTGTCCACAGATGTGTACCACGCTGTGTAAGGCTGTATCCCAGCTGTATCGACGCTGTGTCCCGCTGGGTCCCGCTGGGTCCTCGCTGGGTCCACCGCTGTGTCCCGCTGTTTCCACTGCTGTGTCCCGCTGTGTCCTCCGATCTCTCCCCCTGTGTCCACCGCTGTGTCCCGCTGTTTCCCCCGCTGTGTCCTGCTGTGTCCTCGCTGTGTCCCCCGCTGTCTCCCGCTCTGTCCCCCGCTGTGTCTCACGCTTTGTCCCCTCTGTGTCCCACTGTGTTCCGCTGTGTCCCGCTGTGCCCCCACTGTGTCCCATTGTGTCCACAGCTGTGTACCACGCTGTGTAACGCTGTGTCCCCGCAGTATCGACGCTGTGTCCCGCTGGGTCCCGCTGTGTCCTCGCTGTGTTCACGGCTGTGTCCCGCAGTGTCCCCCGCTGTGTCCCCCGCTGTGTCCTCGCTCTGTTCTCTGCTGTGTCCTCGCTGGTTCCCCTACTGTGTCCCGCTGTGTCCCTCGCTGTGTCCCGCTGTGTCCCGCTCTGTCCCTGCTATGTCCCGCTGTGTCCTGCTGTGTCCTCGCTGTGTCCCCCGCTGTCTCCCGCTCTGTCCCCCGCTACGTCTCACGATTTGTCCTCGCTGTGTCCCACTGTGTCCTGCTGTGCCCCCACTGTGTCCCGTTGTGTCCACAGATGTGTACCACGCTGTGTAACGCTGTATCCCTGCTGTATCGACGCTGTGTCCCGCTGGGTCCCGCTGTGTGCTCGCTGTGTTCCCCACTGTGTCCCGCAGTGTCCCCCGCTGTGTCCCACGCTGTGTCTTCGCTGTGTCCCCCGCTGTGTCCCGCTGTGTCCTAGCTGGGTCCTCCGCTGTGTCCCGTTATGTCCCCCGCTGTGTCCCGCTGTGTCCTCGCTGGGTACCCCGCTGTGTCCGGCTGTGTCCTCGCTGGGTCCCCCGCTGTGTCCCGCTGTGTCCTCGGTGTCCCCTGCTGTGTCCCGCTGTGTCCTCGCTGGGTCCCCCACTGTGTCCTGCTGTGTCCCGCTCTGTCCCTGCTGTGTCCCGCTGTGTTCTGCTGTGTCCTCGATGTGTCCCCCGCTGTCTGCCGCTCTGTCCCCTGCTTTGTCTCACGATGTGTCCTCGCTGTGTCCCACTGTGTCCCGCTGTGTCCCGCTGTGCCCCCACTGTGTCCCGTTATGTCCACATATGTGTACCACGCTGTGTAACGCTGTATCCCCGCTGTATCGACGCTGTGTCCCGCTGTGTCCTCGCTGTGTTCCCCGCTGTGTCCCGCTGTGTCCCGCTCTGTCCCTGCTGTGTGCCGCTGTGCCCTGCTGTGTCCTCCCTGTGTCCCCCGCTGTCTCCTGCTCTGTCCCCCGCTGTATCTCACGATTTGGTTCGCTTTGTCCCACTGTGTCCCGCTGTGTCCCGCTGTGCCCCCACTGTGTCCTCTCGTGTCCACAGATGTGTACCACACTGTGTAACGCTGTATCCCCGCTGTATCGACGCTGGGTCCCGCTGGGTCCTGCTGTGTCCTCGCTGTGTTCCCTGCTGTGTCCCGCTGTGTCCCCCGGTGTGTCCCCCGATGTTTTCCTGTCTGTGTCCCCCGCTTTGTCCTGCTGTGTCCTCGCTGGGCCCCCCACGGTTTCCCGCTGGGTACCCCGCTGTGTCCCGCTGTGTCCCCTGCTGTGTCCCCTGCTTTGTCCCGCTGTATTCCCCGCTGTGTCCTGCTGTGTCCCCCGCTGTGTCCCGCTGTGTCCTCGCTGTGTCGCGCTCTGTCTCCCCCTTGTCCCCGCTGTGTCTCGCGCTGTCCCGTGGTGTCCCGCTTTGTCCCCTGCTGTTTCCCCGCTGTGTCCTCCGCTGAGTCCCCTCTGTATCGACGCTGTGTCCCGCTGTGTCCCGCTGTGTCCTCGCTGTGTTCCCCGCTGTGTCCTGCTGTGTCCCCTGCTGTGTCCCCCGCTGTGTCTTCTCTGTGTCCCCCGCTGTGTCCCGCTGTGTCCTCGCTGGGTCCCCCGCTGTGTCCCGCTGTGTCCCCCACTGTGTCCCGCTGTGTCTGACTGTGTCCCGCTCTGTCCCTGCTGTGTCCCGCTGTGTCCCGGTGTGTCCCCGCTGTGTGCCCGCTGTGTCCCGCTGTGTACCCCGCTTTGTCCTACTGTGTCCCCACAGTGTCCCGCTGTGTCCCGCTGTGTCTCACTGTGTCCCGTGGTGTCCCTCTTTGTCCCCCGCTGTGTCCCCCACTGAGTCCCCTCTGTGTGGCCGCTGTGTCCTGCTGTGTGCTCGCTGTGTCCCCTGCTGTCTCCCGCTTTGTCCCCCACTGAGATCTGCTGTGTCCCGCTGCGTCCTCGCTGTGTCCCCCGCTGTGTCCCGCTGTGTCCCCGCTATGTCCCCAGCTGTGTTCCGCTGTGTACCGCTCTGTACCCCGCTGTGTCTCGCTATGTTCCCGCAGTGTCCCGCTGTGTCCCGCTGTGACCCCCTGTGTCCTCGCTGTGTCCCACGCTGTTTTCCGCTGTGGCCTCGCTTTTTTCCCCGCTGTGTCCCGCTGTGTGCCCCTCTGTGTCCCCCGCTGTGTCTCGCTGTGTCCCCCGCTGTGTCCATGCTCTTTCTCCTCTGTGTCCCGCTGTGTCCAGCTGTGTACTACTCTGTTCCCTGCTGAGTCCCGCTGTGTCCCAATGTGTCCTCGCTCTGTCCCCCGCTGTGTACTTCTGTGTCCTTCCCACGCTGTGTCCCACTGTGTCCCGCTGTGTCCCCGCTGTGTCCCCCGCTATGTCCCGCTTTGTCCCCCGCTGTGTCCCGCTCTGTCCTTGCTGTGTCCCCCACTGTGTGCCGCTGTGTCCTCGCTGTTTCCCCGCTGTGTCCCTGCTGTGTCCCTCTGTGTACCCCGCTGTGTCCAGCTTTGTACCCGCTGTGTCTCGCTGTGTCCAACACTCTGTCCCTCACTGTGTCCCGCAGTGTCCCCCGCTGTGTCCCACTGTGTCCCCGCTGAGTCCCCACTGTGTCACCGCTGTGTCCCGCTGTTTCCTCGCTGTGTCCCCTGCTGTCTCCCTCTCTGTCCCCCGCTGTGTCTCACGCTTTGTCCCCGCTGTGTCCCACTGTGTCCCGCTGTGTCCGGCTGTGCCCCCACTGTGTCCCGTTGTGTCCACAGCTGTGTACCACGCTATGTAACGCTGTGTCCCCTCTTTATCGACGCTGTGTCCCGCTGTGTCCTCGCTGTGTTCCCCGCTGTGTCCCCCGCTGTGTCCTCGCTGTGTCCCCTGCTGTGTCCCGCTGTGTCCTCACTGGGTCCCCCATTGTGTCCCGCTGTGTCCCCCGCTGTGTCCTCGCTGTGTCCCCTGCTGTGTCCCGCTGTGTCCCACTGTGTCCCCGCTGTGTGCCTGCTGTGTCCCGCTGTGTCTCCCGCTTTGTCCCGCTGTGTCCCCGCTGTGTCCCGCTGTGTCCCGCTGTGTCCCCGCTGTGTGCCCGCTGTGTCCCGCTGTGTACCCCGCTGTGTCCAGCTGTGTCACCGCTGTGTCTCGCTGTGGCCACTCTCTGTCTCCGCTGTCCCCCGCTGTGTCCCCCGCTGTGATCCGCTGTGTCCCCTGCTTTTTCCTGCTGTGTCCCGCAGTGTCCCCGCTGTGTCCCGCTGTGTAACACTGTGTCCCGTGGTGTCCCACTTTGTCCCACGCTGTGTCCCCCGCTGAGTCGCCTCTGTGTCCCCCTGTGTCCTCGCTGTGTGCTCCGCTGTCTCCCGCTTTGTCTCCCTCTGTATTCCGCTGTGTCCCGCTGTGTCCCCGCTGTGTCCCCAGGTGTGTCCCGCTGTGTCCCGCTGTGTACCCTGCTGTGTCCTGCTATGTTCCCGCAGTGATCCCGATGTGTCCCGCTGTGTCCCGCTGTGTCCTCGCTGTGTCCCCAGCTGTGTACCCCACTCTGTCCCGCTGTGTCCCCCGATGTGTCTCTGCGGTGTCCCCGCTGTGTCCCGCTTTGTCCTGCTGTGTACTGCTGTGTCCCCCGCTGTGTCCCGCTGTGTCCTGCTGTGTCACGCTGTTTCCCCGCTGCGTCCCCGCTGTGTCCCTCTGTGTACCCCGCTGTGTCCAGCTTTGTCCCTGCTGTGTCTCGCTGTGTCCCACGCTTTGTCCCCCTCTGTTTCCCGCTCTGTCCCCCTCTGTGTCCCGCTGTGTCCCCAGCTGTGTCCCACTGTGTGCCCGCAGGGTCACTGCTGTTTCCCGCTGTGTCTCGCTATGTTCCGTGGTGTCCCTTTTTGTCTCCCGCTGTGTCCCCCTCTGAGTCTCCGCTGTGTCCCGCTGTGTCCTCGCTGTGTCCCCCGCTGTCTCCCGCT
>NW_012296020.1:0-3496 GCF_000151885.1 Dipodomys ordii
AGACACAGCGGGACACAGCGAGGACACAGCGGGACACATTGGTGTACACAGCGGGAAAAACAGCAGGACACAGCAGCGGACACAGCGGGGGACACAGCGCGACACAGCAAGACATAGCATGGACACAGCAGTAGACACATCGGGACATAGTGGGGGACATAGCTGGGGACACAACGGGACACAGCGGTGGACACAGCGAGGACACAGCAGGACCCACGGGACCCAGCGGGGGACACAGCGAGGACACAGCAGGACACAGTGGGGGACACAGCGAGGACAAAGCGGGGGACACAGCGGGACACAGCGGGGAACACAGCGAGGACACAGCGGGACACAGCGGGACACAGCGTCGATACAGCGGGCACACAGCGTTACACAGCGTGGTACTCAGCTGTGGACACAACGGGACACAGAGGGGGCACAGCAGGACACAGCGGGACACAGTGGGACACAGCGGGGACAAAGCGTGAGACACAGCGAGGGACACAGCGGGACACAGCGGGGGACACAGCGAGGACACAGCGGCACAAAGCCTGGGACACAGCAAGGACACAGTGGGACACAGCGGGGGACACAGCGGGACATAGCGGGGGACACAGCGGGGGACACAGCGGGACACAGCGGGACACAGCGGGGGCACAAGGAGGACACAACGGGACACAGCGGGGGCAGAGCGAGGACACATTGGGACACATTGGGACACAGCGGGACTCAGCGGGGGACACAGCAGTACACAACGGGACACACCGGGGACACAGCAGAGACACAGTGGGGGACACAGCGGGACACAGCGGGGGACACAGGGATGACACAGCGGTACCCAGCGGGACCCAGCGTCGATACATCAGGGACACGTGGAATACAGTGGGGTACACAGCTGGGGACACAGCGAGGACACAGCGGGCACACAGAGGGACACAGCGGAACACAGCGTGAGACAAAGCGGGAGACAGCAGGGGACACAGTGAGGACACAGGGGGACACAGCGGCGACACAGAGGGGACTCAGTGGGGGACACAACGTGGGACAAAGTGGGACACCACGAGACACAGTGTTACACAGCGGGACACAACGGGGACACTGCGGGACACAGCAGGAAAAAGCGGGGGACACAGCGGGACACAGCGGGACACAGCGGGGGACACAGCGGGGGACAGCGGAGACAGAGAGTGGCCACAGCGAGACACAGCTGTGACACAGCTGGACACAGCGGGGTACACAGCGGGACACAGCGGGCACACAGCGGGGACACAGCGGGACACAGCGGGGGACACAGCGAGGACCCAGCAGGACCCAGCGGGACACAGCGTAGTTACAGCGGGCATACAGCGTTACACAGCGTGGTACACAGCTGTGGACACAACATAATACAGTGGGGGCACAGCGGGACACAGCGGGACACAGTGGGACACAGCGGGACAAAGCGTGAGACACAGCGGGGGACAGAGCAGGAGACAGCGGGGGACACAGCGAGGACACAGCGGGACACAGTGGGGACTCAGCTTGGGACACAGCGGGAGACAAAGAGGGACACCACGGAACACAGCGGGACACAGCGGGAAACAGCAGTGACCCTGCGGGGACACAGTGGGACACACCTGGGGACACAGCGGGACACAGAGGGGGACAGAGCGGGAAACAGAGGGGGACAGAGCATGGGACACAGCGAGACACAGCAGGGACAAAGCTGGACACAGCGGGGTACACAGAGGGATACAGCGGGGGACAGCAGTACACAGCGGGACAATGCGGGACACAGCAGGGGCACAGAGGGGTACACAGCGGGACACAGCAGGGAACACAGCGAGGACACAACGGGACCCAGCGGGACACAGCGTCGATACAGCGGGTACACAGCATTACACAGCGTGTTACACA
This sequence comes from Dipodomys ordii, assembly GCF_000151885.1. Taxonomy (NCBI): domain Eukaryota; kingdom Metazoa; phylum Chordata; class Mammalia; order Rodentia; family Heteromyidae; genus Dipodomys; species Dipodomys ordii. Next base: position 1,879 of record NW_012296020.1, read on the forward strand.
GCTGTGGACACCACGGGACACAGTGGGGACACAGCGGGACACAGCGGGACACAGTGGGACAAAGCAAGGACAAATCGTGAGACACAGCGAGGGACAGAGCGGGAGACAGCGGGGGACACAGCGACGACACAGCAGGGCACAGCGGGACACAGCAGGGACAGAGCGGGACACAGCGGGACACAGCGGTGAAACAGCTGGACACAACGGAGTACATAGCGGGACACAGCGCGCACACAGGGGGACACAGCGGGACACAGCGGGACACAGCGGAACACAGTGGGACACAGCGGGGGACACAGCGGGACCCAGCGGGGGACCCAGCTAGGACAAAGTGGGACACAGCTGGGGACACCGTGAGGACACAGCGGGGGACACAGCGGGGGACACAGCGGGACACAGCGAGGAACAGAGTAGATACAGTGGGGACACAGTGTTACACAGTGTGGTACACAGCTGTGGACACAACGGGACACAGTGTGGGCACAGCGGGACACAGCGGGACACAGTGGGACACAGCGGGGACAAAGCGTGAGACACAGCGGGGGACAGAGTGGGAGACAGCGGGGGACACAGCGGGGACACAGCGGGGACTCAGCGGGGTCACAGCGGGATACACAGTTGTGGACACAATGGGACACTGTGTGGGCACAGCGGGACACAGCGGGACAGAGTGGGACACAGAAGGGATAAAGCATGATACACAGCGGGGGACAGAGCGGGAGACAGCGGGGGACACAGCGAGGACACAGCGGGACACAGTGGGACACAGCGGGGGACACAGCTAGGACACAGCGGGACACAGCGGGACACAGTGGGGACACAAAGGGGACTCAGCGGGGGAAACAGCGGGGGAAAAAGCGGGACACCATGGGACACAGTGTGACACAGCAGGACACAGAGGGAACACTGCGTCGACACAGCGGGACAAAGCGGGGGACACAGCGGGACACAGCGGGACACAGCGGGACACAGTGGGACAGAGCGTCGATACAGCGGGGACACAGCGTTACACAGTGTGGTACACAGCTGTGGACACAACAGGACACAGTGTGGGCACAGCAGGACACAGCGGGACACAGTGGGACACAGCGGGGACATAGCGAGAGACACAGTGGGGGACAGAGTGGGAGACAGCAGGGGACACAGCGGGGACTCAGCGGGGTCACAGCGGGATACAGTGGGACACAGAGTGACACAGCGGGACACAGCAGAGGACACAGCGGGACACAGCGGAGGACAGAGCAACAACACAACAGGACGCAGTGGGGACACAGGGGGACTCAGCAGGGTTACAGCGGGACACAACGGGACACAGCAGGACACAGCGTGACACAGCTGGGACACAGCAGGGACACAGCTGGGACACAGCAGGGACACAGCAGGGACACAGTGGGGGACACAGCGGGACAAAACGGGACACAGCTGGGGACACAGTAGGACAGAGCAGGGGACACAGTGGGGGACAGAGGGGGACACCACGAATAACAGAGCAAGGACACAGCGGGACCCAGCGGGACACAGCCTTGATACAGCGGGATTCACAGCGTTACACAGCGGGTTACACAGCTGGGGACACAAAGGGACATAGTGGTGGACACAGCGGGACACAGCAGGACAG
>NW_012296021.1:0-1404 GCF_000151885.1 Dipodomys ordii
AAGGGACACAGCAGGGGACACAGTGGGACACACCGGTGGACATAGCAGGACACAGCAGGGGATACAGGGAGGACACAGCGGGACACAGTGGGGGACACAGCGGAACACAGCGAGGGACACAGCGGGGGACACAGTGGGACACAGCGGGGTACACTGAGAGGACACAGCGGGACCCAGCGGGACACAGCGTCGATACAGCGGGGACACAGCGGGACACAGCGGGGTACACAGCTGGGGACACAAGGGGACACAGTGGGGGACATAGCGGGACACACTGGAACACAGTGGGACACAGCGGGGCACAGCGGGGACAAAGCGGGAGACACAGCGGGGAACAGAGCAGGACACAGCGGGGAACACAGCGAGGACACAGCGGGACACAGCGAGGACACAGCGGGACACAGCCGGGGACACAGCGGGACACAACGGGGAACACAGCGGGGGACACAGCGGAACACAGCGGCACACAGCAGGGGACACAGTGGTGACACAGTGGTACACAGCGTGGGACACAGCGAGGACACAGCAAAACACAGCGTGGGACAACGCGGGAGACAGCGGGGGACACAGCGAGGACACAGCGGGTCACAGCAGGACACAGCGGGGGACACAACGACGACACAGCAGGACACAGCGGGGGACACAGCGGGGGACACAGCGGAACTCAGCGGGGAACACTGGGGGGACACAGTGGGTCACAGCGGGGACAAAACGGTAGACACAGCGGGGAACAGAGCAGGACACATCGGGGGACACAGCGAGGACACAGTGGGACACAGCGGGGACACAGCGGGGACTCAGCGGGGACACAGTGGGGGACAAACGGGACACCACGGAACACAGCGGGACACAGCAGACACAGCGGGGACAATGCGGGCATACAGCGGGCAACAGCGGGGGCACAGCAGGACACAGCAGGGGACAGAGCGGGGGACACACCAGGACACAACGGGGACAAAGTGGGACTCAGCGGGGGACACAGCAGGGGACAAAGCGGAACACCACGGGACACAGTGTGACACAGCGGGGCACAGCGGGGACACTGTGGGGACACAGCGGGACAAAGCAGGGGACACAGCGTGACACAGGGGTGACACAGCTGGACACAGCAGGGTACACAGCGGTGACACAGCGGGGACACAGCGGGAACACTTCGGGACACAGTAGGGACAGTAGAGTGACACAGAGGGGACTCTGCGGGGGTACACAGGCGGGCACACATCGTGGTGACACAGTGAGGGACTTATGCGTGTACACAGGCGGGGGAACATAGGCGGGTGGACACTGCCGGGTATTACAGGCTGGGGATATCTGCCGTGTATCTCTTCTGTTATCTCAGCCGGGGGGAACATTAGTGGGGAACACAGTCGTGGGGGACAACAGGCGTACCTACATAGGCGGTGA
>NW_012296022.1:0-4899 GCF_000151885.1 Dipodomys ordii
TCAACAGCGGGACACAGTGGGGGACAGAGTGTGGGACACAGCGAGACACAGCGGGGACAAAGCTGGACACAGCGGGGGACACAGAGGGAAACAGCGGGGACACAGTGGGGAAACAGAGTGACACAGCAGGACACAGCGGGAAACAGCCGGGGACACAGCGAGGACACAGCGGCACAGAACGGGGGACACAGCAAGGACACAGTGGGACACAGCAGGGGACACAGCGAGACATAGCAGGGGACACAGGGAGGACACAGCGGGACACAGCAGGGGACATAGCGAGGACACATTGGGACACAGCGGGGACACAGCGGGACTCAGCGGGGCACAGCAGTACACAGCCGGACACAGCAGGACACAGTGGGACACAGCAGGGACAAAGCGTGAGACACAGCGGGGGACAGAGAGGGAGACAGCAGGGGACACAGCGAGGAAACAGCGGGACACAGCGGTGACACAGCGGGGACTCAGCGGGGGACACAGCGGGACACAGCGGGTTACACAGCAGGACACAGCGGGGGACACTGCGGGACACAGTGTGGGACAGAGCGTGGGACACAGCGAGACACAACGGGGACAAAGCTGGACACAGCGAGGTACACAGAGGGACACAGCGGGGAAACAGCGTGACACAAAAGGACACAGCGCGACACAGCGGGGGACACAGCGAGGACACAGCGGCACACAGTGGGGGACACAGCAAGGACAGAACGGGACACAGCGGGGGACACAGCGGGACATAGCGGGGGACACAGCGGGGGACACAGGAAGGACACAGCGGTACACAGCGGGGGACAGAGCGATGACACATTTGGGACACAGCGGGGACACAGCGGGACTCAGCGGGGGACGCAGCAGTACACAGCGGGACACAGCGGGACACAGCGGGGACACAGCAGGAACACAGCGGGGGACACAGCAGGAAACAGCGGGGGACACAGAGGGGTACACAGCGGGACACAGCGAGGAAAAAAGCGAGGCCACAGAAGAACACAGCGTGGGACACAGCGAGGACACAGCGGGACACAGCGGGACACAGCGGCGACAAAGCAGTAGACACAGCGGGACACACTGGCGGACACGGCGGGACATAGCTGGGGACACAGGGAGGACACAGCGGGACCCAGTGGGACCCAGCATCGATACAGCGGGGACACAGCGGGACACAGCGAGGTACACAGCTGGGGACACAACGGGACACAGCGGGGGACACAGCGAGGACACAGCGGGACACAGCGGGACACTGCGGGAACATAGCGGGACACAGCGGGGGACACAGCGGAACACAGCGGGACACAGCTGGGGACATAGCGGCGACACAGCGGGATACAGCGGGGGACACAGGGAGGACACAGCATGACACAGCAGAACAAAGTGGGGGACAAAGAGGGAGACAGCAGGGGACACAGCGAGGACACAGCGGGACACAGCAGGACACAGCGGGGACAAAGCAGTAGACACAGCGGGACACAGTGGCAGACACGGCGGGACATAGCTGGGGACACCGGGAGGACACAGCGGGACCCAGTGGGACCCAGCGTCGATACAGCGTGGACACAGCGGGACACAGCGAGGTACACAGCTGGGGACACAACAGGACACAGCGGGGGACAAAGCGAGGACACAGAGGGACACAACGGAACACAGCGGGAACATAGCGGGACACAGCGGGGTACACAGCGGGACATAGCAGGACACAGCTGGGGACATAGCGGGGACACAGCGGGACACAGCGGGGGAAACAGCGAGGACATAGCGTGCCACAGCGGGGACACAGCGTGGGACAAAGCGGGAGACAGCGGGGGACACAGCGAGGACACAGCAGGACACAGCGGGACACAGCGTGGGACACAGCAAGGACACAGCGGCACACAGCATGGGACACAGCAAGGACACAGTGGGACACAGCGGGGGACACAGCGGGACATAGCGGGGGACACAGCGGGGGACACAGCGGGACACAGCGGGACACCGCGGGGGACACAGGGAGGACACAGCGGGACACAGCGGGGGACAGAGCGAGGACACATTGGGACACATTGGGACACAGCGTGATTCAGCGGGGGACACAGCAGTATACAGCGGGACAAAGCGGGACACAGCGGGGACACAGCAGAGACACAGCGGGGGACAGAGCGGTACACAGCGGGGGACACAGGGATGACAGACCAGGACCCAGCGGGACCCAGCGTGAATACAGCAGGGACCCAGCTGGAGCCAGCGGGACACAGCGGGGACACAGCAGTAGACACAGCGGGACACAGCGGGGGACAAAGGGAGGACACAGCGGGACCCAGCGGGACACAGCGTCGATACAGCAGGGACACAGCAGGACACAGTGGGGTACACAGCTGGGGACACAGCAAGGACACAGCGGGACACAGCGGGACACAGCGGGGACACTGCGGGAACATAGCAGCACACAGCGGGGTACACAGCGGGACACAGCGGGACACAGCTGGGGACACAGCGGGGACACAGCGGGACACAGCGGAACACAGCGGGAGACAAAGCGGGAGACAGCGGGGGACACAGCGAGGACACAGGGGGACACAGCGGCGACACAGAGGGGACTCACCGGGGGACACAGCGTGGGACAAAGTGGGACACCACGGGACACAGTGTTACACAGCGGGACACAGCGGGGACACTGCGGGACAAAGAAGGAGAAAGCGGGGGACACATCGGGACACAGCGGGACACAGCGGGGCACACAGCGGGGGACAGCGGAGACAGAGAGTGGCCACAGCGAGACAAAGCGGTGACACAGCTGGACACAGCGGGGTACACAGCGGGACATAGCGGGCACACAGCGGGGACACAGCGGGACACAGCGGGACACAGCGGGTCACAGTGGGACACAGCGGGACACAGCAGGCACACAGCGGGGACACAGCGGACACAGCGGGACACAGCGAGGACAGAGAGGGTCATAGCCGGACACAGGGGGACACAGCGGGGGAAACAGCGGGACACAGTGGGGGACCCAGTGAGGACACAGCGGGACACAGCAGGGACACAGCAAGGACACAGCGGGGGACACAGCAGGGGACACAGCGGGACACAGCGGGGACACAGTGGGACACAGCGGGACACAACAGGCACACAGCGGGGACACAGCGGGACACAGCGGGACACAGCGGGGACAGAGAAGGACATAGCCGGACATGCGGGACACAGCGGGGGACACAGCGGGACACAGTGGGGGACCCAATGAGGACACAGCAGGACACAGCAGGGGACACAGCAAGGACACAGCGGGGGACACAGCAGGGGACACAGCGGGACACAGCGGGGAACACAGCGAGGACACAGCGGGACACAGTGGGACAGAGCGTCGATACAGCGGGGACACAGCGTTACACAGCGTGGTACACAGTTGTGGACACAACGGGACACAGTGAGGGCACAGCCGGACACAGCGGGACACAGTGGGACACAGCAGGTACAAAGCGTGAGACACAGCGTGGGACAGAGAGGTAGACAGCAGGGGACACAGCGAGGAAACAGCGGGACACAGCGGTGACACAGCGGGGACTCAGCGGGGGACACAGCGGGACACAGCGGGGGACACAGCAGGACACAGCGGGGGACACTGCGGGACACAGTGTGGGACAGAGCGTGGGACACAGCGAGACACAGCGGGGACAAAGCTGGACACAGCGAGGTACACAGAGGGACACAGCGGGGAAACAACGTGACACAAAAGGACACAGCGCAACACAGCGGGGGACACAGCGAGGACACAGCGTCACACAGTGGGGGACACAGCAAGGACAGAGCGGGACACAGCGGGGGACACAGCGGGACATAGCGGAGGACACAGCGGGGGACACAGCGGGACACAGGGGGACACAGCGGGGGACACAGGAAGGACACAGCGGTACACAGCAGGGGACAGAGCGAGGACACATTGGGACACAGCGGGGACACAGCGGGACTCAGCGGGGGACGCAGCAGTACACAGCGGGACACAGCGGGACACAGCGGGGACACAGCAGGAACACAGCGGGGGACACAGCGGGAAACAGCGGGGGACACAGAGGGGTACACAGCGGGACACAGCGAGGAAAAAAGCGAGGCCACAGCAGAACACAGCGTGGGACACAGCGAGGACACAGCGGGACACAGTGGGACACAGCAGCGACAAAGCAGTAGACACAGCGGGACACACTGGCGGACACGGCGGGACATAGCTGGGGACACAGGGAGGACACAGCGGGACCCAGTGGGACCCAGCATCGATACAGCGGGGACACAGCGGGACACAGCGAGGTACACAGCTGGGGACACAACGGGACACAGCGGGGGACACAGCAAGGACACAGCGGGACACAGCGGGACACTGCGGGAACACAGCGGGACACAGCGGGGGACACAGCGGAACACAGCGGGACAAAGCTGGGGACAACGCGGGGACACAGCGGTATACAGCGGGGGACAAAGGGAGGACACAGCGTGACACAGCGGAACAAAGCGGGGGACACAGCCGGAGACAGCGGGACACAGCGGGGGACACTGCAGGGACACATTGGGACACAGTAGGACACAGCGTGGGACAAAGCAGGAGACAGCGGAGGACACAGCGAGGACACAGCTGGACACAGCGGGGACACAGAGGGGACTCAGCAGAGGACATAGAGGGGAAAAAGCGGGACACCACGGGACACAGTAGGACACAGCGGGACACAGCGGGGACACTGCGGGACACAGCCAGGGGACACAGCGGTGGACAGCGGGGGACAGAGAAGGGACACAGCGGGACACAGAGGGGACACGGCTGGACACAGAAGGGTACACAGCGGGGCACAGCGGACACACAACGGGGACAGAGCTGGACACAGAGGGACACAGAGGGGACAGAGCGTGACACAGCAGGACACAGCAGGACACAACAGG
>NW_012296023.1:0-874 GCF_000151885.1 Dipodomys ordii
CAACAGGCAGGAAAAACGTAGACTCGGCCACGAAGAGTTCATTTGGAGTCCTCCAGAGGAGGGGCGGTGAGACTCTCTCCTTGGCACCTACGGGGCTAGAGTAACCCCCAAAGACACACGAGGGGCCGCGCACGGCCAGGGGAGCAGAGCGGGGTGACAGCAGCCTGGGGGGGCTTCCGGGGCCGGCCAGCGGGAGGCGGGGCGCCGGCGGCCCGGGCCCCGCCCCGGCTCCCCGGTGGGCACGGCCGGGCCGCGGCCTCCCGGCCAGGCGGCTCGCCGTCGTCCGTCGCCAGGGCCACGCTGGTCACCAACACAAACCAGAGGCCAGGAGTGGCCGGCGCGGAGGAGCCTGGCGGGCGGCCGGCGGTGCCCACGGCCCGGGCGGCGTGGCGCCGCGGCGAGGCCTCGGGCCGCCGCCCTGCCGGCCGGCCTGGGGAGGGTGCGGGGACCCCGGACACGACGCCCGCCCGCGAGCCCGAGGTTCTCCGCGCAGGGGCGAGAAAGCCAGTATCCCAGCCTGAAGAGCGGCCGCGGAGCGCGCCGCGGCTGGACCGCGCGGGGCGGGGGCGCGCGGGGCGGGGGCGCGCGCCTCCTCGGAGCGGGCGTGAGACCCGCGCGCGCCAAGCTCAGCGAGCCTCGGGTCGGGCACGGCTCCAGCGCGCCGCGCGTGCGCAGAAAGCATCCCAGGGCCCAGCCTCTCTCCAGGTGCGCTCGCGCTTCCGGCAAGCCTCCCCGTACCGCCTTCCCGGGGCGGAACTCCAAGGCTGACGCATGCGCCCTTCCGCTCTCCTGCTGCGTTTGGAAGGCCCACAAGCTTCAGGTGATCCGCCCCTCCCTCTTAATTCAGCTACTATGGAGTGCTAGTAGGCGTGGC
>NW_012296024.1:0-2806 GCF_000151885.1 Dipodomys ordii
CCCAGCAGTGGACACAGCGGGACACAGCGGGGGACACAGCGGGACACAGCGGGGGACACATGGAGGACTCAGCAGGACAAAGCGGGGACACAGCGGCGACTCACCGGGGGACACAGCGGGGGACAAAGCGGGACACCACAGAACACAGTGGGAAACAGCGGGACACAGCGGGGAAACTGCGGAGACACAGGGAGACAAAGCGTGGGACACATAGGGACACAGCGGGGGACACAGTGGGGGACACAGCGGGACACAGCGGGACACAGCAGGGGGACACAGCGAGGACAACACGGAACACAGCGGGACACAGTGGGAAACAGAGGGGAACCTGCGGGGACACAGTGGTACACAGTGGGGGACACAGTGGGAAACAGCGGGGGACACAGCGGAACACAGTGGGGGACAAAGCCAGGACACAGCGGGACACAACGGGACACAGCAGGGGGACACAGCAAGGACACCACGGAACACAGCGGGACACAGCGGGAAACAGAGGGGAACCTGCGGGGACACAGTGGTATACAGTGGGGGACACAGTGGGAAACAGCGGGGGACACAGCGGGACACAGTGGGTTACAGAGCGTGGGACACAGCGAGACACAGCGGGGACAAAGCTGGACACAGCGGGGTACACAGAGGGACACAGCTGGGACACAGCGGGGAAACAGCGTGACACAGCAGGACACAGCGGGAAACAGAGGGGGACACAGCGAGGACACAGCGGCACACAATGGGGGACACAGCAAGGACACAGTGGGACACAGCGGGGGACACAGCAATACATAGCGGGGGACACAGCGGGGGACACAGAGGGACACAACGGGACTCAGCGGGGGACACAGCAGTACACAGCGGGACACAGCAGGGACACAGCAGGGACACAGCGGGGGACACAGGGATGACACAGCGGGACCCAGCGGGACCCAGCGTCGATACAGCAGGGACACAGCGGGACACAGAGGGTAAAAAAGCGAGGACACAGCGGAACACAGCGGGGACACAGCCGTAGACACAGCGGGACACAGTGGCGGACACAGCGGGACACAGCGAGGTACACAGCTGTGAACACAGCGGGACACAGTGGGGGCACAGCGGGACACAGCAGGCACAAAGCTTGAGACACAGCGGGGTACAGAGCGGGAGACAGCGGGGGACACAGCGAGGACACAGCGGGACACAGCGCTGACACTGCGGGGGACACAGAGGTACACAGCGGGGAACACAGCGGGGGACACAGCGGGACACAGCGAGACACAGCGGGGGACACAGGGAGGACACAGCGGGACACAGCAGGGAACACAGCGAGGACACATTGGGACACAGCAGGGACACAGCGGGGACTCAGCGGGACACAGCTGGGACACAGCGGAGACACAGCGGGGACTCAGCTGGGGACACAGCGGGGGACAAAGCGGGACACCACGGAACACAGCGGGACACAGAGCGAAACAGCGGTGACCCTGCGGGGACACAGCGGGACACAGTGGGGGACACAGCGGGAAACAGCGGGACAGAGTGGGGGACACAGCGTGACACAGCGGGGGACACAGCGAGGACACAGTGGGACACAGCATGGGACAAAGTGGGAGAAAGCGGGGCACACAGCGAGGACACAGCAGGACACCGAGGGTACTCAGCGGGGGACACAGCTGGGGACAAAGCAGGACACCATGGGACACAGTGTGACACAGTGGGACACAGCGGCGATACTGCGGGGACACAGCGGGACAAAGCGGGGGACACAGCCTGACACAACGGAGTACACAGCGGGACACAGCGGGCACAAAGTGGGGACACAGCGTGACACAGCAGGACACAGCAGGGACAGAGCGGGACACAGCGGGACACAGAGGGGCCACAGCGGGGACACACTGGGACACTGAGGGTCACAGCAGGGACACAGCGGGACAAAGCGGGACACATCAGGACACAGCGGGGGACACAGCGGGACACAGCAGGGGACACAGCGAGGACACAGCGGGACACAGCGGGAGACACAGCGAGGACACAGCGGGACACAGCGGGGGAAAAAGCGGGACACAGCGGGGACACAGCAGTGGACAAAGCGGGAGGCAGCGGGGGACACAGCGGGACACAGCGGGGGACACAGCGGGGGCCACAGCGGGACACAGTGGGACACAACTGGGGACACAGCGGTACACAGCGGTGGACACAGCGGGACACAACGGTGGACACAGCGAGGACACAGCGGGACACAGCGTCGATACAGCGGGGACAGAGTGGGCCACAGCGGGGTACACAGCTGGGGACACAACGGGGCACATCGGGGGACACAGCAAGTACTCAGCGGAACACAGTGTGGGACAGAGTGAGGACACAGGGGGACACAGCAGGACACAGCGGGACACAGCAGGAACACAGCAGTAGACACAGCGGGACAAAGCAGGGGACACAGCGGGACATAGCGGGGGACACAGGGAGGACAGAGCGGGACACAGCGGGGACACAGCGGGGACTCAGCGGGGGACAGAGCGGGGGACAAAGCGGGACACAGCGGGACACAGCGGGACACAGCGTCGATACAGCGGGGACACAGCGGGACACAGCGGGGTACACAGCTGGGGACACAACGGAACACAGCGGGGAACACATCGAGGACACAGCAGGACACAGCAGGGACACAGCGGGGACACTGCGGGAACATAGCAGGACACAGCGGGGTAAACAGCAGGACACAGCTTGGGACACAGCGGGGACATAGCGGGACACAGCTGGGGACACAGCGAGGACACAGTGAGACACAGCGTGGGACAAAGTGGGAGACAGCACGTCACACAGCGAGGAC
>NW_012296025.1:0-2092 GCF_000151885.1 Dipodomys ordii
GCGAGGACACAGTGGGACCCAGCGGGACACAACGTCGATACAGCGGGTACACAGCATTACACAGCGTGTTACACAGCTGTGGACACCACGGGACACAGTGGGGACACAGCGGGACACAGCGGGACACAGTGGGACAAAGCAAGGACAAATCGTGAGACACAGCGAGGGACAGAGCGGGAGAAAGCGGGGGACACAGCGACGACACAGCAGGGCACAGCGGGACACAGCAGGGACAGAGCGGGACACAGCGGGACACAGCGGGACACAGCGGGGGACACAGCGGGACACAGCGGTGGAGGCACCGAGGACACATCGGGACACAGCGGGACAAAGCGGGGGACACAGCGGTGAAACAGCTGAACACAACGGAGTACATAGCGGGACACAGCGCACACACAGGGGGACACAGCGGGACACAGCGGGACACAGCATGGACAGAGCGGGACACAGCGGAACACAGTGGGACACAGCGGGGTACACAGCGGGACACAGCGGGGTCCCAGCTAGGACAAAGTGGGACACAGCTGGGGACACAGCGAGGACACAGCGGGGGACAGAGCGGGGGACACAGCGGGACACAGCGAGGAACAGCGTAGATACAGCGGGGACACAGCGTTACACAGCGTGGTATACAGCTGTGGACACAACGGGACACAGTGTGGGCACAGCGGGACACAGCGGGACACAGTGGGACACAGCGGGGACAAAGAGTGAGACACAGCGGGGGACAGAGTGGGAGACAGCGCGGGACACAGCGGGGACACAGCGGGGACTCAGCGGGGTCACAGCGGGATACACAGTTGTGGACACAACGGGACACAGTGTGGGCACAGCGGGACACAGCGGGACAGAGTGGGACACAGAAGGGATAAAGCGTGAGACACAGCGGGGGACAGAGCGGGAGACAGCGGGGGACACAGCGAGGACACAGCGGGACACAGCGGGACACAGCGGGGGACACAGCTAGGACACAGCGGGACACAGCGGGACACAGTGGGGACACAAAGGGGACTCAGCGGGGGAAACAGCGGGGGAAAAAGCGGGACACCATGGGACACAGTGTGACACAGCAGGACACAGAGGGAACACTGCGTCGACACAGCAGGACAAAGCGGGGGACACAGCGGGACACAGCGGGACACAGCGGGGGACACAGCGGGGGACAGTGCAGACAAAGAGAGGACACAGCGGGACACAGCGGTGACACAGCTGGACACAACGGAGTACACAGCGGGACACAGCGGCACAAAGCGGGGACAGAGCGGGACACAGCTGGACACAGCGGGACATAGAGGGGGACACAGCGGGACACAGAGGGGGACACAGTGAGGACACAGTGGGACACAGCGGGGGACACAGCGGGGGACACAGCGGGACACAGCGAGGAACAGCGTAGATACAGCGGGGACACAGCGTTACACAGCGTGGTACACAGCTGTGGACAACACAGGACACAGTGTGGGCACAGCGGGACACAGCGGGACACAGTGGGACACAGTGGGGACAAAGCGTGAGACACAGTGGGGGACAGAGTGGGAGACAGCAGGGGACACAGCGGGGACTCAGCGGGGTCACAGCGGGATACAGCGGGACACAGAGTGACACAGCGGGAGACAGCAGAGGACACAGTGGGACACAGCGGAGGACAGAGCGACGACACAACAGGACACAGCGGGGACACAGGGGGACTCAGCAGGGTTACAGCGGGACACAACGGGACACAGCAGGACACAGCGAGACACAGCTGGGACACAGCAGGGACACAGCAGTGACACAGTGGGGGACACAGCGGGACAAAATGGGACACAGCGGGGGACACAGTAGGACAGAGCAGGGGACACAGTGGGGGACAGAGGGGGACACCACGAATAACAGAGCAAGGACACAGCGGGACCCAGCGGGACACAGCCTTGATACAGCGGGATTCACAGTGTTACACAGCGGGTTACACAGCTGGGGACACAAAGGGACACAGTGGTGGACACAGCGGGACACAGCAGGACAGAGTGGGACACAGACGGGATAAAGCGTGAGACACAGCGGGGGACAGAGCGGGAGACAGCGGGTAAAACAGCGAGGACACAGAGGGACA
>NW_012296026.1:0-3362 GCF_000151885.1 Dipodomys ordii
TCTGCTTCTCCAGATTCTGCTTCTTCTGCTTCTCCTTCTGCTTCAGGTTCTGCTTCTGCTTCTTCGGCTTCTTCTGCTTCTGCTTCTCCTGCTTCTGCTTCTTCTGCTTCTCCTGCTTCTCTTTCTGCTTTTCCTTCTGTTTCTGCTTCTCCTTCTGCTTCTGCTTCTTCTCCTTCTTCTGTTTCTTCTGCTTCTGCTTCACCTGCTACTGCTTCTCCTGCTTCTCGTTCTGCTTCTCTTTCTGCTTCTCCTTCTCCTTCTTCTGCTTCTCCTTCTGCTTCGGCTTTTCCTTCTGCTTCTGCTTCTGCTTCAATTTCTCCTTCTGATTCTCATTCTGCTTCTGCGTCTTCTGTTTCTTCTGCTTCTCCTGCTTCTGCTTCTTCTGCTTCTCCTACTTCTCGTGCTGCTTCTTCTTCTGCTTCTCTTTCTGCTTCTGCTTATCCTTTTGCTTCTCCTACTCCTAATCTTTCTCTTTCGCCTTCTCCGTCTTCTTCTTCTGCTTCTCCTGCTGCTTGTGCTTCTGCTTATTCTACTATTTCTGTTTCTTCTGCTTCTGCTTCAGATTGTGCTTCTTCTGTTTCTCCTGCTTCAGATTCTGCTTCTGCTTCTTCGGCTTCTCCTGTTTCTTCTGATTCTGCTTCGCCTGCTTCTTCTGCTTCTCCTGCTTCTCTTTCTGCTTCTCCTTCTCCTTCTTCTTCTCCTTCTGCTTCTTCTTCTGCTCTTCTCCTTCTTCTGTTTCTTTTGCTACTGTTTCTTCTGCTTCTTCTTCTTCTGTTTCTTGTGATTCTACTTCTGCTTCTCCTTCTTCTCCTCTTTCTGCTTCTACTTCTACTTCTTCTGATTCTCCTGTTTCTCGTTCTTCTTCTCCTTCTGTTTCTGCTTCTATTTCTGCTTCAACTTCTCCTTCTGCTGCTCCTTCTCCTTCTCCTTCTTCTGCTTCTCCCACTGCTTCTGCTTCTGCTTCTATTGCTTATTCTTTTCCTTCTGCTTCTGTTTCTCCTGCTTCTGCTTCTTCTGCTTCTACTGCTTCTCCTTATGCTTCTCCTTATGCTTCTCCTTGTGCTTGTGCTTCAGGTTCTGCTTCTGCTTCTTGTCCTTCTCCTGTTTCTTCTGCTTCTGCTTCTCCTGTTTCTGCATCTCCTGCTTCTCCTTCTGCTGCTATTTCTGCTTCTCCTGCTGCTTTTCCTTCTCCTGCTCCTTCTTCTGCTTCTCTTTCTGCTTCTCCTTCTTTTTCTTCTTGTCCTTCTCCTTCTCGTTCTTCTGCTTTTCCTTCTGCTTCTCCTTCTGCTTCTGCATCTTCTGCTTCTTCTGCTACTGTCTCTCCTTCTTCTGTTTCTTCTGCTTCTCATTCTGCTTTTGCTTCTCTTTCTGCTTCTGCTTCTCCTTCTGCTTCTCCAGGTTCTGCTTCTTCTGTTTCTCCTCCTTCTCCTGCTGCTTCAGGTTCTGCTTCTGCTTCTTCGGCTTCTTCTGCTTCTGCTTCTCCTGCTGCTGCTTCTTCTGCTTCTCCTGCTTCTCTTTCTACTTTTCCTTCTCTTTCTGCTTCTCCTTCTGCTTCTGCTTCTCCTTCTGCTTCTGGTTCAATTTCTCCTTCTGCTTCTCATTCTGCTTCTGCGTCTTCTGTTTCTTTTGCTTCTCCTGCTTCTGCTTCTCCTGCTTCTCCTACTTCTCGTGCTGCTTCTCCTTCTGCTTCTCTTTCTTCTTCTGCTTATCCTTTTGCTTCTCCTACTCCTACTCCTTCTCTCTCGCCTTCTCCGTCTTCTTCTTCTGCTTCTCCTGCTGCTTCTGCTTATTCTACTATTTCTGTTTCTTCTGCTTCGGCTTCATATTGTGCTTCTTCTGTTTCTCCTGCTTCAGATTCTGCTTCTTCTTCTTCGGCTTCTCCTGTTTCTTCTGCTTCTGCTTCTCCTGCTTCTTCTGCTTCTCCTGCTTCTCTTTCTGCTTCTCCTTCTGCTTCTGTTTCTCCTTCTGCTTCTTCTTCTGCTCTTCTCCTTCTTCTGTTTCTTTTGCTTATGTTTCTTCTGCTTCTTCTTCTTCTGTTTCTTCTGATTCTACTTCTGCTTCTCCTTCTTCTCCTCTTTCTGCTTCTACTTCTGCTTCTTCTGATTCTCCTGTTTCTCGTTCTTCTTCTCGTTCTGTTTCTGCTTCTCTTTCTGCTTCAACTTCTCCTTCTGCTGCTCCTTCTCCTTCTCTTTCTTCTGCTTCTCCCACTGCTTCTGTTTCTGCTTCTTTTGCTTATTCTTTTTCTTCTGCTTCTGCTTCTCCTGCTTCTGCTTCTTCTGCTTCTACTGCTTCTCCTTATGCTTCTCCTTATGCTTCTTCTTCTTCTTCTTCTTCTTCTTCTTCTTCTTCTTCTTCTTCTTCTTCTTCTTCTTCTTCTTCTTCTTCTTCTTCTGCTGCTGCTGCTGCTGCTGCTGCTGCTGCTGCTGCTTCTCTTTCTTCTGCTTCTGCTTTTCCTGCTTCTTCTGCTTCTTTTGCTTCTCTTTCTGCTTCTCATTCTGGTTCTGCTTCTCCTTCTGCTTCTCCTATTGCTTCTGCTGCCCTTCCTTCTCCTTCTTTTTCTCCTACTTCTGCTTCTCCTTCTGCTTCTTCTGCTTCTCCTACTTCTCCTTCTGCATCTTCTTCTGCTTCTCCTTCTGCTACTTCTTCTACTTCTGCTTCTCCTTCTTCTCCTTCTGATTCTCCTTCTGCTTCTCCATCTCCTGTTCCTACTGCTTCTTCCTCTGATTCTGCTTCTTATGCTTATTCCTTTTCTTCTGCTTCTGCTTCTCCTGCTTCTGCTTCTTCTGCTTCTACTGCTTCTCCTTATGCTTCTCCTTATGCTTCTCCTTCTTCTTCTTCTTCTTCTTCTTCTTCTTCTTCTTCTTCTTCTTCTTCTTCTTCTTCTTCTTCTTCTTCTTCTTCTTCTTCTTCTTCTTCTTCTTCTTCTTCTTCTCTTTCTTCTGCTTCTGCTCTTCCTGCTTCTTCTGCTTCTCTTTCTGCTTCTCATTCTGCTTCTGCTTCTCTTTCTGCTTCTCCTATTGCTTCTGCTGCTCTTCTTTCTCCTTCTCCTGCTTCTACTTCTTCTTCTGCTTCTGCTTCTTCTGCTTCTCCTGCTTCTCCTTCTGCATCTCCTTCTGCTTGTGCTTGTCCTTATGTTTCTTCTTCTGCTTCTGCTTCTCCTTCTGCTTCTTCTGCTTCCCCTTCTGCTTCTCTTTCTGCTTCTCCTTCTGTTTTTCCTTCTCCTTCTCGTTCTTCTGCTCTTCCTTCTGCTTCTCTTACTGCTGCAACTGCTACTGCTTCTGTTCTTCTGTTTCTTCTGCTTCTCCTTCTGCTTTTGATTCTCTTTCCGCTTCTGCTTCTCATTCTGCTTCTCCAGATACTGA